>NC_039265.1:8036675-8266027 GCF_003368295.1 Carassius auratus | reverse complement strand
TTGCTAAAGTAAGAAATATTGTGTCCTTTGCTCCTGTTATCAACGACTCACCGGCACATGTGAAACATTAACCTCACACGTCATCTGCCCCGGAACTGCTTCTGTTTTACAATAAAGAGTGCAAGCTAGAAAAAAGTGATTATTAAGTTTAGAATATTGATATTGTTTAAAAGACAATTTTTAAAATAACTCCAAATGAATTAGAAAGAAAGTCATATACCACTGAGGATGACTTCAGGGTGAGTAAATTATAACTTAATTTTCATTTTTGGCTGAACTAACCCTTAAATAAGCCATGTGTATGTTGTGTGTGTATTCACCTCATACACCTCATTCCATTTGGGGTGCAGACATTCTTTGATGGTCTTGCTTCTAAAGAGCTGATTGCTGACCAGCAGCATGCCATAGGGGTCAGACTTCCCTTTTGATCAGCCCGCCCAGATATGTGTCTTTAACTTCCAGATTCTGAGCTTCAAGAAAATGAATCCTTAGAACTCCCTAATGCGTGTGAGAAAGAATGCAGCAAAGACAATGAGAGGTTAATGAATATTTGTATGAATAAACATTTGTAGGGTTTGATGAGATGCGTGAGTGAGTGTGAGTGAAGTGTGTATTCAACCTTTGGCATAGGGAAACGAAGCTGTGCCAGTTCAACCTCACCTATCAGTGGTACAGTGATCCTGTTAGGCAACACCATGTAAGTGCTGATAATAATCCTGGATCATGTGCTCTGAAAAGCCACTGCCAAGAAAAAATAAATTATGAGTTACATGAAATGTTTGTACTTCTAGATATCAATCATCATCATCAATGCAATGGACAGAAGTTAAACTTTTCTCAGAATACATTATTTGGTGGGAAAAAGAAGTGGTAAAATAAATGTAATAAAAAAAACAAAAAGACACAAATAGTTTGGAAAACTTCAGATTTATTCAAAATGTTCCACAGGGAATATTTCTGTGCCAACCAACCAATCCTGTTTAATGGTGTCTAAAGGAGTTTGTGCTACTACTACTAGCTAGTGTTGTCTTAGAAGTTGCCTTAAAACAAAGTCTAACTAATCTCCATAGATTTAATTTATTTAAAAAAGAGAGAGAGAAAGAAGAAAAAACAATCCTGTACATCCCGGATATATTGCTAATTTGCTAACCACAACCACCACATTCAAATGCCATCTTGCTAACTAAACCAACAAAGTGACAAAAACAAAGATCATCTGACAAATGTTTTTTAAGTATGTTTTTGTAACATT
Source organism: Carassius auratus (assembly GCF_003368295.1). Lineage (NCBI taxonomy): Eukaryota > Metazoa > Chordata > Actinopteri > Cypriniformes > Cyprinidae > Carassius > Carassius auratus. Next base: position 8,264,775 of record NC_039265.1, on the reverse strand, counting down.
AGCATGAATAAATTTTCTACATTTCAGCAGACTCCTACCGCAGCATGTGGTGTGACAATACATGCATCTAATTGGCCCGCAGCCTGTCTGTCCTGGCACAAATGCACCACAACCTTGTTAAAATACAAAGCACAAGCAGGGAGAGAGGCAATGGAGAGGAAAACACACAGAAGCCATAGTGCCATTTTGAGGTTTGTGCTGACATTCCTCAGCTCCCCCTCTCTCATTTGACCCAATACTCTTGTCTCTGGGCAGTTGACTGTCTTTGTTGAATAATTTACAAATCTCAAAAACTTATATTTTATTTACAATAGAATATAGATAACATATCAAATGTTGAAAGTTAGACATTTTGAAATGTCATGCCAAATATTGGCTCATTTTGGATTTCCTGAGAGCTACACATTCCAAAAAGTTGAGACAGGTAGCAATAAGAGGCCGGAAAAGTTAAATGTACATATAAGGAACAGCTGGAGGACCAATTTGCAACTTATTAGGTCAATTGGCAACATGATTTGGGTTTAAAAAGAGCCTCTCAGAGTGGCAGTGTCTCTCAGAAGTCAAGATGTGCAGAGGATCACCAATTCCCCCAATCAGTGATGGAGTACTCGAGTCCTGGACTCGGACTTCATTCTCTGGACTTGTGACTTGACTTGGACTCGCAGAATGATGACTTGTACTTGGACTCAGACTCGAGGATATATAAATCGGACTTGAGCATTCATCACGTTGTTTTTGACTAAATATGTTCTAAAAAAATTATAAAAGGTGTTACACTTTTCCTGTTTTGTGCCCAAGACCGGGCCGGGATCTATTGTTTTCCCTCACAGACACTGCTACCGCTCGCTGTCTTTGCTTGACAACACACTCACTGGCGTCACTCACTTTTTGCTCATGCATGATACGCGGGCTAAATGTTCACATTTGGAAAATGCAGAAAGATGTGCCCGGATCGTGAACTTCCCGTACACTCATTTTGCATCTAATGCTGAAAAGAGCAGTGCTAAATGTTGTGTGTATAATCGCACAATTGAGGAAAAGACTGGGAAAAATTCAAACTTTAACAGACACCTGTCACTGATGCACCCAGAAAAGTAAGTAAAATGCTCTCCATTGGCTAACGTTAGCTTTAAAAAAAAAAAAAAAACTATTTTTGACTAATGCATATATGATAATAAACAGAAGAAGCTAGGGTTGGGCGATGTTTGACAATTTGGCATCAGACGTCGACGATGTCTAATGTCTGGTTCAGATTACACAATTTTTTTTGTCTGTTGATAATTTACCAGTCACGGTGTCAGATCAGATTACATGATTTTTTTTTTTGTCTGTTGCGATAGTCACTGTGTCAGATTACAAATTTTTTTGTCTGTTGCAATGGTCACTGTGTCAGACGGATGACGCAATTTTGACTTCTAAAATCTTGTGGTGTCGTGGACAAGAAACATGTCAGACTAACGTTGCACGTTGCTTTCTGACCAGTCGCGTGCCATCAAACACACACATTCACTTGAACACATACAAACGCACTCACGCTATATCACTCGGCCACTCACACACAAACACACTCTCTCTATCTCAACACACACACACACACACACACACACAAACTCTCTCTCTGCATATCGTATTGATTTTTACGTTTTAAGTATCTTTAAAAATACAGTGTCCTGTAAAATGCACATTTCTTTTTCCGCTGAGTGTATTTCTGTAATACAAAGGATTAGTTCACTCAAAAATTTCCTAATCATTTACTCCTCCCAATGCCATCCAGGATTTCCATGGCTTTTTTTCTTCAGTAAAAAATAAATTATGTTTTTTAAGGAAAACATTGCAGGATGTTTTCTTCATATAATGGACTTCAATGCCTACCAAATCAGTTGGTTGCTATTGTTTCCTCAAAAAACTTAAAATCTTTTCCACTGAAGAAAGAAAGACATGGATATCTTAGATTACATCAAGGTGAGTAAATTATTAGGAAATTTCATTTTGAGGTGAACGAATCCTTTAATGTTACTTATAAAAAAATATTTAAACAATTAAATAAATATAATCGTGCCACAGCTAGTTAACAATGATTTAAACTAAGGTCAAAGACAATTTTAGTGATATCATACACATTTCTTGCTGCAAGAAAGAGTGCCTGAAAAATGATTTGGCTTAATTGTATACAATTCTCTCACTAGGTACCAACAATACTGTGCCTCCGCTGCATCACATTTGACACCGGCTGGTTCAGGTCAGAGTGCTATTAAATCATTTTTCCATGCTGGACCACAAGGGATCTATGACACCAAACATCCACGTCAAAAGGCTATAAGTGATGCCCTTGTGAAAGATCTTATCATTATCTGTTGCTTGCCTCTCTCCATGGTTGACAATGAGGACTTCAGACACTTCCTTCATGTCCTGGACCCTTAGTATAGGCCTATAGCAAGATCCACTATCTCGTCTGTGACCATTCCAGGAATGGTAAAATTTCAAAGGAATGGATAAAGTGCCGCTGGCTGAAGCATCGAGTGTTGCGTGTTACTACAGATATTTGGAGCGAGTTGCCGGGGACGGGCGAGCTCCGCTGCCGGCCGCCCACGATATGGAGGGCGGCCGCGTGAGGGGAGCAGAGGAGTCGTCACCCGTTCGCCAGAGATGGAGATGGAAGGATATAAAACTGGAGCGACGATCGTGAAGGACGAGAGAGGACCAGGCCTGTTGCCATATTTTATGTGTTTGCTTTTAATTTATGCGCACCAGTCGTCCGTGAGGGGCTGTGCACTGTTTTGTGTTTATTTTGAATAATTAAAGTGTTATTTGATTGTGCGCTGGTTCCCGCCTCCTTCTTCCCGACGACTATGGAGTTTTTATCATTCAGTCACTAACTCTAGTTTTAGGACACATTGTTATATTGTACAGTATGGTAGGATGGTCATCCCTTCCTTTGTGGCAGGCTTGAACATTGGTATATTTTAATTTCCAAAGTTATTTTAGGAAAACTTCCAAATTATTTAAATAGGAAATTTTTATCATTTCAAAGCAGTCATAATCTCAGGTCACATAACTGCCTACCAGTTCAAAGTGCCAGCTATTAGATCAGAGGCTGGAAAGCTAAGCCTGTTTTATTATGGCCCTTGGTCTTGGAATGATGTGCAGTCCAAACTCAAACTACAATCCCTCATCTCTTTAAATTATTTTAAACATAGAACAAAGGATCTGTTCACTGCTAATTGCAATTGTTTTGCCAAGTCTTCTACCACTTAACTCCTTTTTTTAAACGTATGATTTAATAATGTCGTATCTGTGATCAGTATTATGTAAGGTATTGTGTAATATCTAAATGTATGCGCTGCTGTGCTGTGTTTCAGTGTTGTATTATATTTTGTTTGTGGAGACTTGTTTGTTGAGTTTCTGTTGTATCAAATGATAATGTTGTTTTGTTTTCATTGTGGCTTGTATATTGTTTAATTCTGCTATTCGACCCTGTCTTGATCAGGTCTCACTTGTAAAAGAGTTTTAACCTCAGTGTAACTTTCCTGTTTAAATAAAGGTTAAGAAGATAACATCATGGATGGTGATGTCAATTTGTAGAAATACAATGAAATTACTCACATTTCTGTAATTTTCACTGTCATTTTACCTGTTTTTAAATCCCTCATCATACTCAGATCGATAGGATGGAAATTGATTTGACAAATTAAGTTCAACGCTGTACCTAAATAATTTAAAATTATAGGTACAAACTAATAGCTAAGGAGTATAAAAAAAAACATAAAAATGATTGAACAAGTTCAACTGGCAACCTAATTTAACATGCATTGTGCATACTGTTAGGCACCTCCTCCATGTCTATACCAGCTGATGAGCTGCTTGGCTGTGTAGATGTTTCAGTACTTGCTGCTTTTTGTGTGGTTAAGAGGAAAGCATGTATTTTGTTTCTCCTGCTACTAACCACTCTCTCTTTTCAGTGGTCTCCAGCTCCCATAACACATGCTTGTGAAGCTGTTTTCTGCTAGCTGTGCATGCTGCACAGGCCCCTTAGCATTTCCCCCCTGAATATCACAAGCCCCCATGGACTACAGCTGCTTATGCTGGCAACGCATGCCCTCATATCTCAGTCTTTTCCCTCTGCTACTTCTAATCCTTTTCCTTTTCAGCTGCCTTCAGCTTGCATAGCAGATGCTAGCATGAGGCTTCCTCTGCTAGCCATGCAGGATACACAGGCACTTCGGGATGTCAATCCAATCCACTCCCTCCCCGTGGTTTACAGCAGCTGAAGGAAGCATTAGGCTTTCTCCACTTGTAACTCAGGCCAACACATCTCAGGCTTTTTCTCTAGTTACTAATGACCAATTTTTCTTTTCAGTGGCCTCCTGCTCCCATAGAAGATGATTTAAACGTCAGGCTGTCTCTGCTGACAGTTGCAGCCCATGCTCCTCTTCCTCATAGCTCACTACTTCATTTAAAATGACGTTGTTTTCCAGATCAAGTTCCGGCTCTCCTTGAGCTTCAAGACAAAGCAAGTTTAGGTCCCAGATTCAGATGGTTCTCACATTGCACTGCCTCCCTCCTCCTCTCAGCTAATCACTGCATGTAACATCGCCCACTGGCGTGGCTTCTCAACCTCCATTCATTTCCACTCTACCTCCGGATGCTAGCATGAGGCTGCCTCTGCTAGTTGCTCAAGCTCAGACACCTTATTTTTAACATTCCACTTTTCCTTTTCCCCATCAATGGTCAGAAGCCCCTGCTGCAGATGCCCAAGCAAGCATACTGGCCTCCTCCCTAATTTCCATCTTTCTCTTCCTCTTCCTATGGGATTCCCCAAGCATCAGGGACTAATCGGTGAGTGAGGCAGCTTCTGCAAATGGTTACGCCCCCTCCTTATCTTCCTTCTAACTTCTACCCAAACTACACCTCAGTATACTTTATTTTCAGTGGCCCCTCTACCTACTGCACTGAATGCTGCCACTCTGGAACCACCTCCTGTGCCTAATATCATAAAATCTCAGATTCTCATTTCTAGATGCCATGTTTTATTGGATTTTTTGGTTTTCTGAGATTCTCATTAATTGCAATAACCCCTAAATTCAACCCCAGACTTCACCTGACAATCTCTGATTTGTCTATACTTGATAGTGAAACTATCGCTTACTTCATTAAATAAAGATGGACCAAGAAAGGAAAGGCCACTCCATATACATGTTTTATCTCCAATTCAACCCTATCAGGCTCCCTTTTCTTATGTCCAACTCCGGAATGCTCAATCTAAATCTGCACTGGACCCTCTCTTCGACCCTCTGATCCTTGCTCAGTCAGGCTTTCCCGCAGAAAAGTTTCCAGTCACTCATTTTGTGAAAAAAAAAAAAAAATCTAATAAATGAATGATGAAATTAAATTTTAAGTGTTTTTAATTCATTTTATTCACTCGATTATGCAGTAAGTCACCACTCCTTTGGGCAAAGTAAGGGCCTTCCAGCCATCGTTACAAACATCCTCGTCTATTCAGCATTGGACAGGGCTCTCCCTTTTGGTGCAACAGGGCCGTTGCTCCCTTTGGTCCCAGTGTGAGCCTTCTGTCTGTTGTTGAGTTGCGTCAAAACAAGCCTCATATCCAGTCGCAAGGGGGACTCTCCCTTCCTGTGCAGCAGTGCTGCAGCTCCCTTCAGATGCAGCAAGAGTCCCTCCATCAGTCATGTTTCATTGCTTATTCTTCATAAAACCGGACAAGGGCTCCCCTTCCGGTGCAGCAGACCCACGGCACCCTTATGGCGCAGGGTGAACCCCCTGTCTGAGATATGTTGCATGCTCAATGGCGGTCAGGGATCTCCCTCCTGGTGGAGTAAAGCCACTGGCTCTCTTCGGTTGCAATAGGAGCCCTCCATCCGATGAGTCAAACCGTGTCTCGTATCTCCTTGCCTATTCAGCATCTGACGGGGCTCTCCCTTCTGGTGCAGCAGACCCACGGCTCCCTTCGTTCGCAGTGAGAGCTCTCCATCAGATGCATCAAACCATGCCTCATACTCAGCCGCAAGAGACAGTCTCCCTTCCGGTGCAGCAGAGCCGCAGCTCCTTTTTATATTTAAGAATTTGCCACTGATGATTCAACACAAGTTTTAAGCAGTGTAGAATAGCGCTTGTTGTTCATCATTTTTTTCTGATCACAAATGCAGACATAGTTATATGTTTACACAGTCCGATACACAATGCATAAAAACACAGCATAAGTCACCTCGCTGTTCAGAACGATGAGCTTTGTAAAAATCGACACGTTAGCAATGTCACATGACCCCTTTAAACCTCTATGACTAAGTTCAGTGAATCAAGAACATAAGTCTTCTGCTCCCAGTTCCAGTTGGCCTACATGCAGGATCGGACTTAGTGATTTGGGGGCCAAATCTCTCTCTCTCTCTCTCTCTCTCTCTCTCTCTCTATTATGCTATACCAACATTTTTGGGATAACAAGTGAAGACGTAATTTACAAAACTGCTTGCAATTGTATATTTTATGAATTGTTAACTTCTTCAAAATTTGTACAAAAAGGAATCAAATGTCATAAAAGTTATCCATGCAGCTCGTTCTGTATCCCAAGTGTTCCCTCTTCAGCTCCGGCCACACCAATAGCACACTAAGAGTATATATATATGCAGCCTACCTACCTCTGTCCTACAACAGTTTTTCGCCATCCCTCCTCCACCCCAACTCCTCACTTCTAATATATTTTTTATCCCAAATTAGGGGTAGGGGAGTTCTTTGGGTTCGGGCTATGTTCCGGGCCCGGACCCCTCCCCTAGGTCAGCATGCCATAATATGCTTACTATTTGCTATCAGATTAGATTTAAGGGTGAACTCATGAATTTCCTGTTGCATGTTTCCAGCTTCTTGTTATTTGGAATGACTCACGGTCTCATTCACAATCATTTAAATGTTACGCATGAAGTTAAGAATACAGTAGGATATATGGCCGTCTTACAGTGTTATAGTAGATGTTGCCTCCTGGGTATCCAGAGCCATCATACAGAGGACTGTTGTGCCTGGTGAAATTTTCAAATGAACCGTAGAAGTCATAGGTCATCACATTAATGAAGTCCAAATACCTGCATAACCAGAAGTTCAGAGTCATCAACTCAGACTCAAGACATAGAAGCAAATAATGAGGCAGACTGTGAAGGTCTTGGCCAGACTACATATTAATTTGATTCATATTCATTCATCTAAAAATTCTTACTTGGCAATTTCTGAAATTTCATAAGCTTCATCAATAGTTCCTTTAAAAGCAGCCACTGCAGCAGTGAGCATGAGTCTGGGACGTCCAGTGGCAGCACTATCTGCCTCATAAGCTTCCAAGAGCTCCTGTTACAGTCAAAGTAAATTATAATGGAAATATTTTTAAAAAATTATGAAAAAATGTGATTATGGGATTCAAAATCTAATATAAACTTGTAAATAAACAAAGTTTTTGGATTAAAAAAAAATGTTACATAGATAAATGTTATGAAGTAAAATGAATAAGACAGTTTACACTTCAGCTTAAGCTGCTCAGAACCCTTGAAGTTTAAAACAAACTTGTGGAGTTCAAATACTTACAAAAGAAAAGAGTATTTCACTAGTGGACTTACAAACTCATTCTTTCTCTGATTATCTATTATCTTTATTGTTTTGTACTTAAGCTTTCAACCATGTTAGAATCTCATCATATAAACAGCATAATTAGATTTTTAAAACTACTATATTGTGTAAAATATCTGTAAATACTGCAGTACCTTACAGAGCAGAGTGAACCTCTGCTTGTCTTCTGGAGGACTTCCACGGGAACCTGGATACTCCCAGTCCAGATCCAGACCATCAAAGCCATGTTTCCTCAGAAATGTGATGGAGGACTGAATAAACGTAGTCCTGTTTGCTGGTGAGGACACCATGATACTAAATCTGACAAGAAGTACCATGAAGATAAAATTACGTTTACATTTAACACACATCCTTCAAAATTCACTGTTTTAAGCAGGATTCTTACTGTTCTGAGCCAAAGGTCCATCCTCCGACAGCCAAGAGAGTTTTCAAGCTGGGATTTCTGTCATGTCAAATATTTGTATCATTATTCACATTAATGTCTCTGTCAAATTATCACTACACTCTTAAAAAATAAGGTTCCAAAAGAGGGTTTTCACAACGATGCAATAGAAGAACCAGTTTTGGTTCCCCAAATAACTTTTCAGTTAACAGTTCTTAACAGAAACATTTATTTTTTACATTGTAGAGGACCTTTAGTGGAACGAATAGTTTACATGAAGGGTAAAGGTTCATTGTGGAATCATTGATGCGAATAAAAAAACTTTATTTTTAAGATTTTATTCAAAACTTCATAATGCATTCTATTCAATTACAAAATGCATTCACAAACAAAACATCAGATAGCACATACTTTTCCTTTAGTCCATTGAAAGATTTGTAGAGAGTTTCATCATTAGATTCAGAAGTGATCAACTCATTTACCGGATTAATGGCGGAAAAAGCATAAATTAAATGAGTGCACAGATGTGGATCTACATTTTCTGGCATGTACTTGCCAACACCAGGTCTGTACTGAGACCAGTTTGTGAAGTAGCATATCAGTTCGGAGGACCATCCTGAAAGATAAGATAAGATATAATATAATATAATATAATATAATATAATATAATATAATATAATATAATATAATATAATATAATATAATATAATATATTCTTCTTCTCATTATTATTATTATTAGGAATTGAAAAACTAAATAAAAAACTAAAATACCGAAGTGACACAATGCCAGGGAAAAACCTGAAAGACAAAACAGAATGTTACAATTTATAACATATAAAACACTCCAAGGCCAACAAGCTCTTTCGTTCTGTAAGATCAACATTAACTTACCAGCTAGAAAAATAAATTTGGTCATCATAATGTGATGGTTGTTTCAGTCAAGAAGTTCTGTCTGCTACTGTTGTATGAAAGACAGAAGTTATCGTTTATATAACACGTCATTGCCACTCCTTCATATACCAATGATTAATAAAAAAACACGAGAACTGAATTTCCCTGAAATAGCTTTTCCCTTTGTCATTGGCCCAGTATATGTTATCACAGTTGGAGTCTTTGTTCCATCGTTTAAAGGGGTCATATAATGCAATTTAAATTTTTCCTTTATCTTTAGAGTGTTACAAGCTCATGGTGCATAAAGATGATCTGTAAAGTTGAAAAGTCTAAAGTCTCAAATCCAAAAAGATATTCTTTATCAAAGTTAAGACTTGTCCACGCCCTCCTAAAACGGCTCGTTCAAACATCTCTGATTTTATTCTTAATTCGATTTCCTATTTTATTATTTTTTTTATTTTTTTCCCTACTTAAGGAAAGCAATAAGTACAAACAGCAGACAACAAATCAGCGGTAAATTCCCTCAGGTGCGTGATTAACGATCGGCCGATCGTGATTGGAGCAGCTCTAATCAAAAGCAAGACAAATGTAACCCCCATTTTCATATGCGGCTGGATGGCTCTGTTTCAGGTGAAAGAATAGATGTGTGGTGCTGCTGCTTTTGACTGCGATGGGCTTTAAGCAAATGTTGCAGCGTGGGGTCTCTTGCTCCACGTCTGTCGCAGCAAACCCATACCAGTTCCAAACAACAGATGATTTTATTCCTTTCTTTGTGAACAAACTTCCAACTCTCACCAGTAGCCATGTTGTCGCTTGCTGTTTCGTGTGTGCTATGATGTTTTTGTTGCTTGCCATACTGCCATGTGAAACTAATGCTACGGAAGCTCCGGGGAGCCAAAAATGCACCATTACACAACTCGATTTACTTATTTTTTAAATCGCCTGTAACAAAAAATTTGAATTAATTCATTGAATCGATTTTTCGCCCAGGCCTACGTGAGCGGGTTTACTGCCCTCGATTGGGTATTTAGGAGTGGGTGTTTCAGCCCCTGTTACATTTGGCGTAGTCGGCAGGGTGCAAATATTAAGGCGGTGGGTATATGGTCCATGGTTTTGTTTTTTGGTTGTATACTGGGAAAAACAGTGGTTGAAGATTTGGATCGTCATCCTCAGGGGTCCTGAGCATCAGCTGGGAGCAGCAGATTGTTTATCTTTTGATTTTGTTAGTAATCCTGTATTTGGTAGTTTAAAAAAAAAAAAAAAATGTCCCCCTCTTCTCTCTTTTAGTATGGCAGAGGAAATGGCAGCACAATTACAGGCATTAACAGAGTTAATACAACAATTGCAGTCAGAAAATGCCATGCTTAAAGAAACCACTCAAAGAGCGGTAGTTGTTCCGGCTAATGATTTGTTGGAGGGTTCTTCCTCTGCGTCTATTCCTGTGACTAATTCTGTACCATCTCCTGTGTCTATGCCATCTCTCCCTGTAGTAACCAAACGATAAAGTTTAGGACCCCTGCAGAAAGAAATACTCCAGAAAAGATTTTTTCCATTCTTCGTGAAACTTATGGTTGTTCTAAATCTTACATAGGGCTACAGAATCAACGAAAACAACGAAAACAAATGGAGGGTGAATCGCTGCGAGAATATTCTCATGCCCTTATGTCTCTCATTGAAGTAGTTAAGCGGAGAGATCCACAATGTTTTGCTAATCCTGATTCTATTCTTAGGGATCAGTTTATCGAGCATGTTAGAGATAACATGTTGAGACGAGAATTAAAGCGACAGGTACGGATGGACCCTTTTGTCTCCTCCTTGGATATTCATACTGAAGCGGTCCAGTGGGTAGAGGAAGGAGAACGTGTTGTTAGCCAAAGGCCCCGTGCTTATTCGTATAGCGCTCAGGGCGTGGTTGGGGAGATTCAAACAAATGTAGCTGCAGTACAGTCAGTAGATGAGTTAAAAGAAATGAAGGAGTGCCTTCGTAAGCAACAGGTACAATTAGACACCATTATGACACATCTTGAACCCCCTGCATTTCATAAGAGGTATGATGTTCGTCCACATGGCACGAAGTTTCCTTATCAGCCAGATGGTAAGCCTATATGTATTCGTTGCAATAAACCAGGCCATATTGCTAGGTTTTGTAATGTAGATCTGAGGTCATCTCAGGAAGCTGCTGGGAGGGACAGTTTGGCAGAATGTAGACAGCTCGACCGTGTCTTAGAGACCGGGTTGATTGGCCGTGTCCGAGTTCGTCCTGGACCTGCTGTTATGGTTCCTGCTATTTGTCACACTGGTTTAGGATCGACATTTTCCTCAGGTTGGAACTCAGGATCGGTGGGTTCAGTCTAAAGTAGTTCTGGGAGAATTTCATCTAGTTTCTCTGCAGTCAACAACACTGGTACAGTTCCATGAACGGGGATCTACTGGTGAACAGGTAGCTATAGTTAAAGCTGTGGCAGTAGAAGAACTTCCTCCAGTGGATTTCTCACAAATGGCCTGGCCTAATTTGTCTTCTCAGGAAGAATTGGAGGCCCGTAAACTTCTGGAGAAGTATAGTGATATTTTTAGTCGTGGTGAAGGGGATTTGGGCTGTACGACTTTAGTAGAGCATACAATACCTTTAGTGGACGAGACCCCAGTGCGACAATGCTAACGTAGGTTACCTCCTTCTCAGTATGATCAGGTCAAAAGGCATATTCAAGAGCTTGTAGACCAAGGGGTAGTAAAGCAAAGTTGCAGTCCATATGCTTCTCCAATTGTTGTTGTACAAAAGGATGGTTCAATTAGGCTGTGTGTAGATTATCGGCAGCTAAATTTAAGGACTCGTAAGGACGCCTTTCCTCTCCCACAGATTGAGGAATCCTTAGACGCTTTGGCTGGGGCTAGTTTGTTTAGCACTTTAGATCTGGCTAGTGGATACAACCAGGTTCCTGTAGCTAGTCAAGATCAGGAAAAGACCGCATTTTGCACTCCCTTCGGGCTCTTTGAGTTTACTAGGATGCCCTTTGGGTTGTGCAATGCGCCAAGTACCTTCCAGCGCCTTATGGAAAGGATATTTGGCCACCAACGATTCCATGCTTTGCTTTTATATCCTGACAACATTGTTGTTTTCTCAACTTCCTTCCAGCAGCACTTGGAGAGGTTGGAAATAGTGTTGGGACGCCTCCAACATTTCCACTTGAAATTGAAGCTTCAAAAGTGTCATCTGTTTCAGACTGAGGTGAAGTATTTGTGGCATATTATTTCAGCCGAGGGGGTAGCTACAGACCCGGAAAAGGTTAGTGTTGTTGCTCAGTGGCGAAGGCCTAGTAATGTGACAGAATTGCGTTCTTTCTTAGGTTTTGCTTCATATTATCGCCGATTTGTTGAAGGGTTTGCTTCAGTTGCTGCAACCTTGCATAAGTTGGTGGGAGCTTTGCAGGGTGGTAAGAGCAGTCTGAAAAACTTTGGGCTCCTTTGAACAACATTGGACCGATAATTGTGAGAGGGCTTTTGTGACCCTTAAAGAGAAGCTAGTGTATACCCCTGTGTTGGGATATGCTGATTTTGCAAAACCGTTCATTTTGGAGATCGACGCAAGCCACCGAGGTCTTGGAGCAGTTTTGTCTCAAGACCAGGGGGGACAGATTAGGCCTATTGCGTTTGCAAGTCGAGGGTTGCGTCCCCCTGAAACTAATATGTCCAACTATAGCTCGATGAAATTAGAGCTGCTGGCATTGAAATGGTCAGTAACTGAGAAGTTCAGAGAATACTTAATGGGCAATAAGTTCATTGTATATACTGATAATAACCCGTTGAGTTATTTGCAAACTGCGAAATTGGCAGCTATAGAACAGCGCTGGGCTTCTCGCGATGAGTAATGCTGGGACTATGGTTCCCCCTGAGGTGAGTATGCACCAAGTAGCTTTGAACCCAAAGCCCCATGTTGCTAGAGCCTCTGTGGTAAGTGCGGTACCAATGCGAGAGAATGGTGATCTTTCTGCACTGCAGGCCTCTGATCCATTGATTGGTAATTTTTTGAGGCACTGGAGGAGGGGAGCGCCACCCTCAAAGGGAGAGGTAGCTCAGGGCCCTGAGGGTCTTAGGGAGTTGGTTAGGCAGTGGCCTCGGATTAAGGAGGATAAAGGAGTGTTATATCGAAAAGTACAGCTTCCACCTACAGGAGAGACTGTCTTGCAGCTTTTACTACCGATTGTTTTACGACCCGAGGTTCTTAATAATGTGCATAATAATCATGGCCATCAGGGTGGCGGGCGAACCATGACCATGTTGAGGGAAAGATGCTATTGGCCAGGCATGTGGAAGGACGTTAAACAGTGGTGCATTGAATGTGAGCGGTTTGTACTGGCTAAGGCCACACAGCCTAAATTTCGCACCTATATGGGAAGTCTTACTGCATCAAGACCTCTAGAAATTATAGCCATTGATTTCACCCTCTTGGAACGAGCTAGTAGTGGTCTGGGGAATGTATTAGTGGTAACAGATGTGTTCTCCAAGTTTACTCAAGCCTTTGCTACTGCAGATCAGAGAGTGAAGACTGTGGCTAAAGTACTGGTGGAAAGTGGTTTTGTGTGTATGGCGTACCCAAGCGTATACATTCGGACAAAGGCGTAGTTATGAGAGTGAGTTGCTGAAACATCTTTGTGACATTTATGGAATTCAGAAGAGTCGTACCACCCCATATCACCCTCAGGGAAATGGACAGTGTGAACGTTTCAATCGAACGTTGCACGATTTGTTGCGGACCCTGCCCCCAGATAAGAAAGGGAAGTGGCCACACTTTCTTCCACAACTCTTATTTGCGTATAACACCACTGTTCATCAGTCAACCCAGCATTCACCATATGAACTTATGTTCGGCCAAAAGCCACAGTTGCCAATTGATTTTCTCTTGAGCGTGGCTGAGGAAGAGTTATCGGGAGGTAGTGTAAGTGACTGGATTGTCCAACATAAAGAACATTTGTCCTTGGTTTATGGAGGTATTTGGAGAAGAGGGCTCCATACCAGAAATCAATGCCACCGAATGATGTATCCATACTTGCTCCAGGCACGTTAGTTTATTGTAAGAGTCATCCTTTGGGGCGAAATAAGATCCAAGATGCATGGGCCCCTAGCGTGTTTAAAGTGTTGGAATGTAAGGATGGCCTTGGTAATGTGTATGAAGTGCCACGTCAAAATGGCGTAGGCCCCTCTAAGTGCGTTCATAGATCTGAGTTAAAGCCGGTCCCTACCTCACATGGGAGTGAGACACTAGTGGTTGAGGGAGGAGTTGAGAATAGTGAAGGAGTAGAAGAGTTGGAGGTCCACATGTTGTAGGTCAGACAAGACAAGGACAGATTCAAAGGGAAATACAGTCACATCCCTACCCTTGTCCAAGAGGTCAGGTAGATTGTGTTGGGAAGACTGGGGATCAGAATTTGGATATATCAAGGGAAAGTTTGGTGTCATCTGAAGATGCAGGGTGTGGTGGTTCATCTGTTGTAATTGGTGGGAGACAAGGTAGAGGGGCTACGATACCTCCATCAGTTAGACGTACTACACGTCCCACTGCAGGATGTCATTCAAACCCTTTTCGGTTTCCTCAGGGGTTGGGTCCTAGCGACGCTGTGGTAAATTCTCATTCTACTGTATTTCGACCATGGCAGTAAGAGTAGTAATGAGGTATTCACCGGGACGGTGAACTTTTAAAGTAGGGATGTATGTGGTGTGTGGTTTATGACGCAATATGCATCTGTGTTGCTGATGGTTACTAGCAAAAACTTGGCATTGTGCGTCTCTTATCGTGTTTCTGCTGTTCGTATTGCTGACTATATCCGGGTAGGTCGTTTGATTTATGTGCTATAAATAGTCTGTGTTTGTCCTTAAGTATGCGGTTTGTTTTATGGTAGGGACGAACTTGGCAGCACAGTTGCTTTATTGGTGTTAGGAGACATTTCATATAGGAAACCTTGTGAAGGTAATGTAGTTTTTTTTAACAAAAATATAAAGTTGCAAGCAATATGTCTAAATGTAATGTGTAGGTTTTTATAGTATATCAAATGTATTTAAATGTGTAATTTTGTGTGTTTTTTTTTTTTTTTTTTTTTTAGCAGATCTACCTGGGAGCTAATATAGTAGGCCACTGTTTTTCCCAGTATTGGATATTATAATGGTTACATTTTTTGTTTTTGTTATATTTTTGTTTCGTTTGATTATCATTTGAATATTGTTTATTTTGGAGTATTTGATTCTGTTATGTGAATTTCTTTGTTTGTCTTTTTGTTCATGATTGACTTTATGTGATGTATGTTTTATGTTTTGTTAATCTGGGGGCCTTGTATCTGGCAGAGCAGTATTCCAGCTACCAGTGTGTGCGGTGTGGTGCAGTGATAACACTAGTGGTTGATTTGTTTGATGGTATATTACGTTGTGGCACAGGTTGTATTGTTGTATTAGAACTAGCTGAAACTGCTGTGTCCAGTCCCAGGGCTTATATTCCAGCTTAGCCATTTTGGCCCCCTGTTTGTCCTTCTGTTTTGGGTTTTTGTCTGTTTGTTATTTTATATTTAGTTTTGTTTGTTGTATAGATGTAGGGTTCATTTTTTCCCCTTTTCCTTTATGAATAAAAGGACCATGTACTACACCAAGGCCTAGACCTTTATTCATTTAATTGAATGGCCTGAGCGGGTTTACTGCCCTCTATTGGGTATTTAGGAGTGGGTGTTTCAGCCCGTTACATATGGTATTTTTTTTAACGCATATAACCTCTGCTTTCTTGCACGTCCCATGATATTTGCATTAATTGTACATAAAAGAAAATAATAAGGTCTAAATTCGTTCTTCCGCAACCACCCCCCTTGACAAGTCACACATCAAACGAAAGCACTCGCTCTCAGGAATGTTTCACAGATCTTATACATTACAGTGACATAACAAAGAATAATTTTCAAAAGAATCACGAAAACTGAAATTACTCCTGTAAACAAGCAAACTTATGCATCATATTTCTGCACTGATAACTATATCTGTGCTCACATACTAGCCTAAAATCCCATATCAGCTTTTACTTTAGGTTGTTTTGTTCAATATGAGACCATTTTTATCAATTTATTCCAAAGTATGTGGGTAGGGCTGACTTCTGCAGGGAAATAGACCTAACAGGTCCTAAATACAATTTTTAACTTAAAAAAATAAAAATCTGACTTTTGTCTGTTTGTCACAATTGTAAAAATATGCAATATCTTACCCTTGTGTTAAACTCCAAAGAGTTTTCTGTAAAATGAGACCATTTCTATCAATTTATTCCAAAGTATGGGGGTAAGGCTGTCTTTTAAGTTATGCCTGCTTTCAGAAATCAAAAAACGGTGACTGTGAAAGTACACTTGGAGGCTCTTAGCGCCACCTTGTGGTTAAAGCTAAATGACTTTTGCTGAGAATATGTTATCGACAAAATTCTTTTTTCTCTTGTTTATTGCCACCTAGTGGAATCAAAAGAGATTTTCTCAAGCGACATAGACCAAACATGTCCTAAATTATAGACTCTTAAATAAAAACTTAATTAAAAAATTAATAAAAGTCAGTATTTATCACAGTAGTGTAAACATATAAAATACAAAATATGTAACACTGTGCACGTTTTAAAATGAGACCATTTGAATCAATTTATTCCAAAGTATGAGTAGGGCTCTCTTTTAAATTCTGGTATGCCTAATTCTGTAAAAAAAAAAATCCAAAATATGCTGCAGAGCTGAAGAGCATATATGGTAGAGTTTGCTGAGAAAAAAATCTAAAATGTAATCTATTATTATTCGAGCCAGCATGCCAAAAGGACAAAAGCAAGTCATTTTGAATCAAGACAAATAAAATCATGACACTAAACACGATTCTTTCTGATGGACAGGCAGTGCTGGATAGACACATGTAAGGTGGATTACATAATAAGACTCCAAAAAATAAGTGCTTGTAATTAGACTATATGACATTTGAAAATACTGGTAATCAGTTTTTTATTTATTTATATAATTTATTGATTATGACCGATTCTTCTTTTTTATCTTTTAAATTTTCCTTCCTAAAATAGTCTACCACTTTCAGATTCAGACAGTTTTCTACCTAGTGATGTGGCTATAATGGCTACAAAAATAATTAAAAATGTACAGCATTTCAACATTGCATCAACTATATTGTTAAGATATAATTTTTTTTATTTGAATTATCACTCTTATTTAATCATGTATGACCATGTCTTTGGAAGACTTTTGTCTTTCAAACACATTTAAATGCACAATTTATGTTATTTCTTATATTTACATGTTGCAGGGATTTCCAAACTTTTTTGTCAGATGAACCTCTTTCACTTAATATATTTACTTGAATTTAAGGTAATAAGTTAACAACTAATGCATTTGCATGCTCATAGTTCTTTGATGTTGGTTAATGGTCACATGACATGCAAGCAAATACAATATTTCATCTTTTTAAATAAGGGTTTTATTTTGATTGTTGTTCATTTAAAATTATTTAATTTTCAATTTTTATGATTATATGAATTATTAGCTTATAATTAAACTCACAATCCTGCAGTTTCTTCATGAACCCCAGTTTGGGAAACCTTGACTTCATCTTGTTAAAAACAACGAATGGAATATATTTTCTTTCTCTTTCCATTTTAAATCAATATGATACTGGAATATTCTATTTAGATCAATGTAATAAACGAGTTAGCACATAAGTAATCTAAAAAGACCTTAACTGTCTATGTAATGGATTAAATTACTAATTTGCTTATTCATCTGAACAGACTCATTCAATCTGATTCAATATAATTCTGATAGCTATTAACGCTATTAGCTCTGCACATCTTCACTCTTGAGGGGGATTTCACCCAAAAATGTGTCATCAGCTACGCACCCTAATGTGCATCATGCATTTGGCAAATGCTTTTATCCAAAGTGACTTTATAATTAATATAGCTAATGTCATATACACTGTTTGTATTTCTATTCAAACCTTATTACCTCTAAGTACTGAGTTTTGGGTTGAAGTCCATGAGTGTCTCTGTTGTCATCCTTGCTTTAAAGCTCAATAGCATTTGAGGAGAAAGACTTGGAGTCATGAAAACAAATGTAATGTGTTCATACATGTCAAATACAATACACACCTTATACATTTTTAATATGTATAAAAATAGATTGTAAAAAATTTAGGTAAAAACCATAGACTGTATAAAAACAGGTAAAAATGAGGCCCATGTATCACTTTCAGGTAAATTACTGGGAAACTGTTTTGATGTTAATAATGAGTTTTAATGTCAGAAATAATTTCACCACCACAATAACACTGTTAAAATACATAATGTAGGCTAATACAAAATATACAATAACATGTTATCACAAATGCCTGCAAAGGGAGCCAAAGGGTAATTGCTGCTGTTACACTTACAGGAAAATCAAATCCTTGTTCAGGCTATTGGCCAAACATTTAATTCAAATATTCACAAAATATTTCATTTTTGGCTACCTTTTTTACGTATGGTTATTTTATTATGTGCTTTTTGTTCTGTGGCTGTCATACTGTTGCACTGCGGAGCTTCTATCATGAAAACAAATTCCTCGTATGTGTAAACATACCTGGGAATAAAGGTCATTCTGATTCTGATTTTGATTCTATAGATGACACAGCCTTTATAATTTCTTCAACAAAAAACGTGGACATCACAACCCTTACAAAAATAAGCCATGGTTTTATCATAGTAAAACTACTTCATTTTCTTTAGCCTGATTTCCGAATGCTTTAGACTATAAAATAAATTAGAATCATAATAAAGTCAAAGCTTAGGTAAATGTCGAGAGCTACAATTGTAGTTTGTAAATAATACAATTTATTTACTTTTTTTTTATTATTAAAGGGGGGGTGAAATGCTCGTTTTCACTCAATATCCTGTTAATCTTGAGTACCTATAGAGTAGTACTGCATCCTTCATAACTCCAAAAAGTCTTTAGTTTTATTATATTCATAAGAGAAAGATAGTCTGTACCGATTTTTCCCGGAAAAACACGAGCGCCTAGAGGCGTGACGTGTGGGCGGAGCTAAAGAATCACGAACGCGAGTAGGATTTTGTGTTGAGCGAGTCTGGAAGCTGTGACACAGATCCAGAGGCTGAAATTTAACAAGAGCAGCATCAGCAATGTGGTATGTACTGAAACTGCATATATTTGCTTAGCGGTTTTGGAAAATGACTAAGTTCCACTTTGTCGTCTTTTTTTTTTTTTTTTTTAAGCTGTACATGTGGAAAGTGCAGTTTGATAACAACATCGCATGTTGTTTACTTGATGTGCTTATGCGCTGATAGCTAAGTTAACAACACAGAGATATTTGAAGCAGTTTTACTCGTGCAGTTTGATGACAACATCGCATGTTGTTTACTTGATGTGCTTACACGCCAATAGCTAAGTTAACAACACAGAGATATTTTAAGCAGTTTTACTCACCGCCTGCGGTACAACACACGATCGTGACCCTTTTTCGTTGGGACTGCATTATCCTTAAGAAATAAACGATGTGCAAATCCAGCGTCAACCTGGGCCTTGTTTGTAAAACAAGCATCTTCGAAATGCAGGGGAACAAACACAAACACTTGCACAACTCCGTTGATGCTCTGTAAAAATAAACTCCATCCACTGGTCCCTTAATGCTGTTTCTCTTTTGGTAATCTGTGCAGGGTTGTCTTGCCCTGGCAACCAAAAACACACTCCTTTTGTGACATTTCGCGACGCTCTCGCTCTGATCAGTGATTGTCTGTGCACAGCCTCCCTCTGCTCTGCTATACGGGAACGCGCGCTCTTCCGGCAGACGCGCCCTTAGCACCCATATAAGGAAATTCCGCTCCATCTAATGTCACACAGAGCCATACTCGAAAAAAACTTTCCGAAACTTGTGACAAACCGGAAGGAGTATTTTTGGAACAGAAATACTCCTTCAAACGTACAACTTAATTTTTGAAACTTTGTCCATGTTTAGCATGGGAATCCAACTCTTTAACAGTGTAAAAAACTCAGTATGCATGAAATAGCATTTCACCCCCCCCCCTTTAAAGTTCTATTTTGACCCCTAGTAGGTGTTTTTGTTGTTGTTATTGTTGTATTTTTTCATGATATTTGAGAAAGGGGGGCACAACAATTCAATCCTGCTTAGGGCACCCATTTTGCCAATAGATTATTAATTAAAATGTTGTTTGACAGAAGTGATTTATGTCTGGATCTGTGAACATTTACCTCTGCATATCACCTGCATCACAAAGCTGTTGCTCAACAGAAAGTTATTGTCATTGGTTATTTAAATGTCACTTTGAATCCCTCATTATTTTTGCACTGAAATGGTCAGTAATTACAGATTACAAAATTACAGTAAATATATTACAATAATAGCTTTAATTAAAGCTGCAAGCAGCGATGAACGGGCCCTCGCATCCCGGCTCACCGGCAGCGAGTGGCTTTAGTAAAAAGGTGAACGGTGAGAAATATGCATTTAAAGTCATAAATATAAGTGGAATATATCAAAGTCTATTCCATATATGTGCCAATCTTCCTGTTGCCAGTAGGTGGCGCTATCATTATAATGGAATATTGGCCTTCAGATGTGTTCAGGCAAAGTCCTTTCAGGCAAGTCGTGCCACTCGGCCGCCATCTTGGCAACGCCTCCGGGCAGCTATTTCAGAATAACAAGACCAGCTCCTATCTACATGAATGGGCAGGGAGTCAAAACTGCACTTTCACTGGTCACCGGGACATAAAAATAGCATGTATAGAAACAGCAGTGAAATATGACAAAAATCGCAGAAAATTTTTGATAACGTTGCCCCAAAATAAGGTTTAAAATGCCTTTTCCCCCACAGGTTATACCTTTACTACGCATGTGCAAGGGTTCCTCAACTGTGCGTGTACATCAGTGGAACCAGACGATAGGCTTAAATGTTTTCCCGGCTTGACTGTCAAAAGCAGATGATTTGTTTTCCAGCAGGAGGGGCGGGACATGTGCACACAACCGCCATCTTTGCCGTTACGGGTTTTCCTTATATAGTTGTATTGAGGATTGAGGAAGTGGCATGTCTCTCATAAACTGTCTCTGGTTCAGGCCAGGACTCTTATCGAACATGTGAAGTTTGGGGAAGATCGAACATTTTATGCCTGAGTTCCAACAACTTCTTTTGCTGTGGCGAGACGTCAAATTTTGTCACGGCGCCATGGACACGCCCTTTAACAAAACCTCAAGATCTCCACAATTTAACATAGCACAGGCCTTTAGATTAGACCAGGGGTTCTCAACCTTTTGGAAGCTGGGCCCCCCCAAAGCTGGATCATTGCAGTTGGGGCCCCATACACCCCCCCCCCCCCCCCACACACACACACACTCCCCATTAGATAGATAGATAGATAGATAGATAGATAGATAGATAGATAGATAGCCCTAGGCTATTATTTTTAGGCCCACTATTATCATTACTAGGCTGTTGTTATAATTGGCAGTAGCACCAGACTTCTAATGTGAGCTTGGAGGCATTATTATTATTATTATTATTATTATTATTATTAGGAGGAGTAGTAGGCCTATCATCATTACTAGGCTATTGCTATATAATTATATGAAGTAACATGCTTTATTGTTGTTATTATAATTATTATTATATTATCAACAGTAGGCCTATTATCATTACTAGGCTATTGATATATAATTATTACATGCTTTACTGTTGTTATTGTTATTATTATTATTATTATTATTATTATCATAGGCCTGTTATCATTACTAGGCTTTTGCTATATAATTATATGAGGTTACATGCTTTATTGTTATTATTATTATTATTATTATTATTATCATCAGTAGGCCTATTATCATAACTAGGCTATTGCTATAATTGGGAATTGCTCCAGACCTCTGATATTATGCTTTATTATAATTATTACTAGGCCTAATAGTAGGCATCATCTGCATTTTTTACAGAAGCTTGCAGGTAGGTGATGTTAATGTGAGACCTGAGCCTGATTTGCCTTGCAAAGATCCTCAATTATTGGCTCAATGTTTGATAAACATAGCCTCAAATCAACCTCAATCTGTGCACGATTGCGGTATTTCGTTTTGAGTGCAGTCATTTTTGAGAATCCTGCCTCACACAAATATGTCGACGCGAAAGGAAGGAGAATCTTCAAGGCAACGTCACTGAGTTGAGGGTATTCCTGCATCAATGCTGCCCAGAATGACGAAAGAGGGCAGGAGCTAAAGAGTTAATTCAGTCTACTGTCACTCTTCAGCTCAATAAGCTGTTCCTGCATATCAGTTGATAGCTCGTTTGCTGTGGACACAAACGGATCTCGAACCCACGCAAAAGAGCGATAATCCTCTTTAAAATATGTCGCAAATTGTTTTCTCATTGCTGACAAGTGCTCAGATCTGATTGACATAGGGAGGAGAAATCGTGTAACATCGTGTGCAAGTAGGGTGACCACCTGGCTATTGCTGTGTTGCAGGACAGCAGACCTGATTTTGCGGGACAATGCGGGACACGAGGGAGAGAAATTACTATTATTATACTAGGTGAATAAATATTTATTTTTTTATTAGATATCTTTTTGCAGTGATGTTAACATGTTTTAAATTGCTAAAAGGGTTTATAAAAATGTTAATGACGGCGCTGTGAACGTCACTAATAATATTTAATAGTAATATCAGTAAAAAATTATTTTAACAGCACGTCTCTATTCAATCCAAATAATTAAGTGAAAATAAAAATCCAATTGCTACAAAGCACATTTACAAATAAGCACATAAATTCCATTAGGAGAGACTAAGATTAAATGCGTTCTTACCGGATTCATTGCATCTTGAATTTATATTTTTTGTCTGATCTGGCAGCTTTGAGTAGGGCCTTCTCATTCATTATGTGTCTGTAGAACTCCTGGCAGGTGTAGCTGTAGTTCACTTTCACCAGGAGTTCACTTTTTATGAGGTCCACAGTTGCGCGGTTCCTTGTCTCTGTCCACGCAGCAGTCATGAGAGAAAACACCCTCTCCACGAACGCATTGGTGACAGGAGTGCTCAAAGCCAAAGATACCAGAGCTGTTATGTTTGGGGCACGGACGTGCTTCAAAAGAACTGTCCACTTAGATGCAACTGGATTTGTTGTTGTTGCGATTTCCTTTACGTGCGGCATAAGAACACAGAATTCATCATACAACTGGTTCATGTCCAGTTTAAAGCTAATTTTTAATGCTTCAGCTGCTCCACGGAGGTCTTGGAAGCTAAATTCCCTCTTGATAGCCAGGCATAAGATGTGCTTTAGGTAGTTGCCATCAGTGAAATCAAACCACTTGTGTAGATAAGCAAGCGCTCTTTCATAGAACATAAGAAAGTCCTGCTCTATAACAGCAACCTGTGCGGTGGGAAACTGTTGCAGGAGAGTACTGGTCTCGAATCCAAAGAATCGATCATTTTTCCTTTGCTCTAGTTTCAATTTGATGTTGGTCATTAACTCGAAAAGTTCACACACAGTTGTCTCGTCTCCCTCAACTTTAAGCACTGCGTCGAAAAAAACTTTGAGGCTATTTTGCAAAAACAGCAAGTATGCCTGGAGTTCACAGGGCACGTCTTCTCCATCCTCACAATTTGCGAGCAATTTCCAAAGTGCTGATGGACAGCGCTCTTCTCCAAGAGATAAAAAATAGCTTTTGACAGCTGGCCAGGAGTCGTGCAGACGTTTGACAGCAGGCCACAAACTTAGCCACCGTGTCGGCACATTCTTGTAAAGAGCCGTGTACTCCTCGTCCACAAACTCAAACACTTCCTTTAATTCTTGCACACGTTTAGCTGAAGACGAAAAGTGGTTGCAAACTTTTGTGACTATGTTCTCAATGTCAATTCTAAGTGTTTATTTTCCCGCTCTGGCTAGCCGCTAGAACCAATAATAACGGCTGCGCTGCGCATGTTCAGTGTTTTTTAATTGTAGAATTGTAATTTAAAGGAAGATTTAATAAAATGACGAAGACAAAATTAAAATGCGGGACACTGCTTATGATTTGCGGGACGCGGGACAAAGCTTCAAATTTCGGGACTGTCCCGTGGTCACCCTATGTGCAAGGAGCAAAATATGAGTTTTGCGGCCTCGCAAAGACAGGTTGAGGCCATTCAAGCGGTCAAATATATCGACCAAATAGGACAGAGACGCAAGCCACATAGTGTCATCCAGATGCTTCGCCAGATCTGATTTGATTTCTGTCAAAAACCACTTCACCTCCTCTCGCAGCTCATACAACCGCTGTAACATCGACCCCTGGAGAGCCAGTGAACTTCAGTGTGCAGAAATAGCTGTTCGTGCCCTGACCCCATCTCCTCCATCTCCTGGCAGAGGACCCCAAACAAGCGAGAGTTTAGCGGCCGTGATTTGATGAGATTTATCATGACTCGGTCAGGGTGCAAGGACCTTAAACTTTTGAGGCTTGCGCAGCTTCTCGAGGAGAAATCAAACAAATGAGCGCAGTCTATGAGCGCAGCACACACAAGTAAACTAAATTGACATACTGCAGTTAAATTTCAAAATGTGGTGTTTTTATATTTCTAACATTTGAATACAGTTCAGCAACATACATCACACGACCTGACGACCAAGAGAGCTGACAATTGACCATCACTTAATTTACCATCACCTCGCGATTGAAAATGTGACACTGATATGACAAACAAGACAATATGACAAACAAGTTCAACAAACAAGTTAATAATATTAAGTCACTTACATTTTAGACGTAATATTGACTGTTTTGGTCTATTTTAGCAACGAAAATAGATCCGATGAATCCAAACAAAGATCACAACATAGCGCATCTCACAGAAACACTCTCAATCGTGTTTTGAATGACTCAGTGTTTTGAACAAATCCCTGGAGAGTGTTGCGTGTTGGAGAGTGGCGTGCCCCACCGGTTGAGAACCAGTGGATTAGACTGACCACAAAAAAAAAATTTGAGTATTGTTTTGCAGTGTATAATATGTCACTTCCTGTTGCCGGCAGGTGGCGCTATGACTATAACTGAATATGGGCATGTAGATCTGTTTAGGTCAGGAGTCTTATAAACCATGTGAAGTTTGGGGCAGATTGGACATTGTATGTCTGAATTACAGCAACTTCATTTTTCATGGCAAAACATCGAAATTTGTCAGGCCACCATGGACACGCCCTTTAACGAAACCTCAAGATCTTCACAATTTAACATCGGAAAGACCTTTAGATTACACTGACCAAGTTTGGTGTTGATCTGACTAAATCTCTAGGAGGAGTTTGCTAAAGTACAACCCCTGAAAATGGCATTAACAACACCAATTTTGCAGAGAAAATTCTAAATAACCGTCTTCCTGTTGGGATTCTGATTTCATACCAAGATACTTTTTGTAGCTATTGGTGTGTTACATGTGTTTACCGATTTTCGTACATGAACGTGAAACATAGCTTGAGGCGCACTCCATTGAAAGTGTATAGGTGGCGCTATAGAGCCATTTTGCCACACCCGATGGAATATTGGCCTTCAGATGTGTTCAGACCAGGACTCTCATCACACATGTGAAGTTTGGGGAATATCTGACATTTAATGCCTGAGTTATAAAATCTTTTATTCCCATGGAGAGACATCGAACTTTGTCACGGCACCATGGACACGCCTTTTAATGAAAACTCAAGATCTTCACAACTTAACATCGCACAGGCCTTTAGATTAGACTGACCACAAAAAAATTATTTTTTAATGTAAAAAAAATTCTGGGAGTAGTCCATCCCAGTGTAAAATATGTCACTTCCTGTTGCCAATAGGTGGCGCTATGACTATAACTGAATATGTGCATGTCAATCTTTTCAGGATCGGAGTCTTGTCAAACATGTGAAGTTTGAGGCAGATTGGACATTGTATGTCTGAGTTATAGCAACTTAATTTTTCATGGCGAATCATCGAAATTCGCCAGACCGCCACATTCTCATTCTTTTCCCATTCTTTTCCAAAAAGAACTTCAAATTTTGATTCGTCTGACCACAGAACAGTTTTCTACTTTGCCACAGTCCATTTTAAATGAGCCTTGACCCAGAGAAAACGAGAGAAAAAAAAATATTTTTTGACCTATAGAGTTTTAGCCGACAACGACGAATGGCACGGTGCATTGTGTTCACCGAGAATGTCTTCTACCGAGAAAGTATTCCTGAGTCCATGTTGTGATTTAAATTACAGTAGCATTCCTGTATGTGATGCAGTGCTGTCTAAGGGCCTGAAGATCACGGGCATCCAGTATGGTTTTCCGGCCTTGACCCTTATGCACAGAGATTGTTCCAGATTCTCTAAATCTTTGGATGATATTATGTACTGTAGATGATAACTTCAAACTCTTTGCAATATTTCTCTGAGAAACTCCTTTCTGATATTGCTCCACTATTTTTCGCCACAGCATTGGGGGAATTGGTAATCCTCTGCCCATCTTGACTTCTGAGAGACACTGCCACTCTGAGAGGCTCTTTTTAAACCCAATCAGTTTTGCCAATTGACCTAATTAGTTGCAAATTGGTCCTCTAGCTGTTCCTTATATGTAACTTCATATAACTTTTCTGGCCTCTTATTGCTACCTGTCCCAACTTTTTGGGAATGTGAAGCTCTCATGAAATCCAAAATGAGCCAATATTTGGCATGACATTTCAAAATGTCTCACTTTCAACATTTGATATGTTATCTATAATATATTGTGAATAAAATATAAGTTTATGATATTTGATAATTATTCTATTCCTTTTTTACTCACAATTTGTGCAGTCCCAACTTTTTTGGAACCAGGTTTGTATTATGACGGATTATGTCTGGATATAAACATTTACCTCTGCATATCACCTGTAACTCGACACAAAGGTATTGTTATCAGTTGTTTAAATGCTACTTTGAATCCTTAGTGATTTTTGCACTGAAATGGAATGTGCTGAGACTGAAAATGACTGTAAATGTTTTACATTAATCATTTTGAAATGTCAAGAATGTTACATTTAATTTTTGATTTCAAGTTTAAATTAATAAATTGTTTGAATGGAAACAGATGGTTGTTCTTTCTTATTTATTTTCTAATGAATATTCATACACTGAAAAAAAACTTGTTTTCTAAAAATGTTTAGAAATGTCACAAAGTTATCAATGCAGTTCCACTTTAAATTTAAAAACTGCAGACGACTAATGCTTATTCAGGTTAGTTTTACTCAGACAAATTAGACAGACTGCACCCCTTATAAAACAACAAACTGTATCATATTATTTCACTGTAAAAAATTAAAACCTCTCCAACTCAAAAAATTCTAGTGACTGGTTACATCTTCAGTTTTCAATTGGCCTGATTTAATTTATAGTTAAATTCACACTAGTTCAATTGAAACATGTACATGTGATTACTAATTCACAAATATTTAGTTAGGCCAAGTGAAAAAATGGAAAACATTTGAGTTGGAGAGTACTGAATATACACACACACACACACACAGATATATATACTGGCAAAATTCAACACATTTTCTTTGCAGAGGTGGAGCACTGATTATTTCTTAGGCCAGTCGCAGCACAAGCAGTCAGGATTGTAGAAAGTTCCATCAGGGCAATTCATCACATAGGTCCCGCCATTAGAACACTGAATGAAGGTTGCAGGGTCGTGTGGGTTTACATATAACCCGTCCAGTTTGCCTACACAGAACTCTGAGGGAACAGCCTTGGATGCTGTGGTCTTATCAGGCTTTTGTGTTGGATTTGGGGAGCCAGGTGAAATATCTGGAGGAGGAAATTTGAATTGGACATTTTATCTTAGTTTTGCAGTTGTTAATCTAGTTTATTACAATCATCTGGATTAAGCTCTTTTGTTGTTAACAAATCTAAACCAATGATTCCTCATTCCATCCACTTTCAGAAGGCTAAACTATGTGCTTTTGCACAGAAACACAAAGTGTCTCCCTGACATGGCCACATCAACTCTACTGCAGCTCCTGAAACCACGCCTTCTGTCTTTGCATGTGTAACCCATCTCTCTCGGGTCCTGACCGCCACACCTCCTTCTCGTTCCGTGTGGGTCTCGAACCCAAATGGAAGCAGACACATTAACAGGGAGGCTAAATGACTGCAGCCACTAATGTCAGTCGCTACTGTGATTCTTTTTTCAGGGGAGTGAGGTTTACCTTGTGCAGCACCTACTCGCTGGGCTCTGTTACACATGAACATTTCAGTGGCATTACAGAAATATTTCCATGTCATGACGTAGACATGTGGGGGCGTGTTTGAATAAGGCGTTTTAGCCCAGTCTGGATCAGCCATCTCTTTTAGATAGAATAAATCCTTTAGTGGGACACACTGAGCTTTGTAACTCTGCAGATCTTATACATGCACAAACAGCTACATAACACACTAAAGAAAAGGAAAAATAGGAATCGTATCGTATGACCTCTTTTAAAAAAATTCTAAATAATTACCAGAAAACATAAACGTAAAGTGTGAAATTATTACGGCATTACTGAAACCAAATAGTTTTACAAAAACCTGCCAAAGTTCTAAACATTTCCCTTGCAGGAGTGGAATATTGACAACATGAGGTTCATTCTTACGCCAGTCGCAGCACATGCAGCCAGGATTGTAGAAAGTTCCATCAGGGCAATTCATCACATAGGTCCCGCCATTAGAACACTGAATGAAGGTTGCAGGGTCGTCTGGGTTTACATATAACCCGTCTTGTTTGCCTACACAGAACTCTGAGGGAACAGCCTTGGATGCTGTGGTCTTATCAGGCTTTTGTGTTGGATTTGGAGAGCCAGGTGAAATATCTGGAGGAGGAAATTTGAATTGGACATTTTATCTTAGTTTTCCAGTTGTTAATCTAGTTTATTACAATCATCTGGATTAAGCTCTTTTGTTGTTAACAAATCTAAACCAATGATTCCTCATTCCATCCACTTTCAGAAGGCTAAACTATGTGCTTTTGCACAGAAACACACAGCGTCTACATGACATGGCTACATCAACACTACTGCAGTTCCTGAAACCACGCCTTCTGTCTTTACATTTGTAACCCATCTCTCTCGTGTCCTGACCGCACACCTCCTTCTCGTTCCGAGAGGTCTCGAACCCGGGTCTCAAACATGAAGGCAGATGCATTAACAAGGAGTTTAAATGACTGCAGCCAGTATAATGTCAGTCATTGGTGTGTCTCTTTGGGATCAGGGGAGTGAGGTTCACCTGCACACCACCTACTCACTGACCTCCGTTTGAATCACCCCCGTAAACCTCACTACCATCTGGGTCACGGCACTAATGTAACCCCTCTCCCCGGCGTGGGAGGCGGACACACTAACAAGGAGGCTAACAGGAACACATGACCACATGTTCCTGTGGCTCAAGTGGTAGAGCATTGGGTTAGCAGCTTGAGGTTGTGGGTTTGATTCCCAGGGAACACATGTTAGGTAAAAAATGTTAGCCTGAATGCATTTTAAGTCCACTTTGGATCTGTTAAATGCATAAATGACTTCAGCCACTAGTGTCAGTCACTAGTGCATCTCTTGAGATCAGGGTAGAGAGGTGTTAAATGCACAGCACCTACTCACTGGCCTCTGTTACACATGAACATTTCAGTGGCATTACACAAATATTTCCACATCGTGACGTAGACATGAGGGGGTGTGTTTGAATGAGGCGTTTTAGCCCAGTCTGGATCAGCTTCTCTTTTAGATAGAATAAATCCTTTAGTGGGAGACTTTGAGCTTTGTAACTCTGCAGTTCCCTTTCAGTCGGTCATGTTCTACATTACATCAGAAAGAGACTGAAGAATGGGGATCTCGCCCAAGAGCCCAATCACCTTCGAGTGGTAACAAAACGAGCCAATGGAGCACAGACTACCTTGGTCTGTGGAATTTGCATCACAAGCTCTGCCCCGCAGTGCGGGTAAATAAAAAGGAACGCGAGCAACTCGCACTCAAGCTTTCGCTTCGGAGCCGAGCACATCACTTGCTGCTTTCACTGACACAATTTTGAAATACATGCCTACACTTTATTGGCTGAATAACTGGCACAAAGATGACTCTGAAGGTAGAGATGGAGGCGGCAAGAGAAAAGGTGAAGACTGGGGATTTTCATTTTGTATAAATTGTATTTGAATTGTGATCAATGTTTTATCAATCAATTGCCCATATTTAATAAATAAGAAGCAAATATATTGGCACGATCACTTGCATTGCATGTGAACTGCAGGTCGCCGAAACTCAGCCTGTGCCTCGCAGATTTGAGAAATATAGGCTATATATTACAGAAAGTGTGAATACTTTTAAACGAAAATATTCTAACCAAAATAAATAGGCTACTCTCTGATTATGTAATAATGTAATATATCCATATGAAATGTGTATTTCTCTCTGGCGTTCATGGTGAGTCCGCATCGTCAACTTTATCTTTGCAGCGACACAGAAAACACCAGTTTATTTCTAAACAATTAAATGTCTCCTTGCTAATTTAGACACATTCTTAATCATTACTTTAGCCAGTTCTTCGTGGCAAGCTTGTGTGCAGTAATAACGCTTATTATCCTGTAGACCAGTGATCCTCAAATCTGGCTCGCGAGATCCACTTTCCTGCAAAGTTTAGCTCTAACCCTAATCAAACACGCATGAGTTTGCTAATCAGTGTCTTCAGGATCATTAGAAAATCACAGGCAGGTGTGTTTAATTAGAGTCGGAGCTAAACTCTGCAGGAAACTGGATCTCGCGAGCCATATTTGAGGATAACTGCTGTAGACTATCGCCTATTTAAGTAATTAAATTAATTAAATTAAAAGGGGCGATTTGTCCGCGAATGGCTTAAATAAACAACTACTAGTCAACTAGAAAAAAAATTAGTCAGCGGCAGCCCTTATTCCTCATATTTTCGAACCAGCAGGCCATTCTGGTTTGAGCGAGCAACCTCACGGAATGAGTGAGCGGAGCGGGATATTCAGAAATGTGCTCTCCGCTCACGAGCTCTTGGCGGGTTTTCCTGATAACGATTGATCTTAGCGTTTGAGAGTGTTTCCTACGAGTAATTTTACGATCGTTCATTATTGTTTCACGGGCTTTAAGTGCTACTTAGGAGTCGCTCTCTGTTTGTCAAGTGCTGAAATGTCATCTTAGAATGGCTCGTAATAGTAGGCCTAGTACGCGATTCCAGACAGACAACTTGGATATAATAACTTTAATACAATGCAACATTATATTATATTATAGCGTATTATACTTGACATAATCATATATAATGTACTTTATATACAGTAGAGAGAGAGAGAGAGAGACGTTATTGGTTTTCTTCTTTGACATACCCCCCCCCCCCCCCGAGTCTTTGAAGCATTTCGTACATTTGTTATTTTATTAGTTTTTTATTATTATTTTCAGTCATTCAATTTAAATGTGTATTTCTGTTTTTTTCTGCCCCTTTTAATTGTTTCATTTATAAATGTATAAAAAGAGGAAAAAAAAAGAGAACGAGTCATAAAGTGTACAATAAAGCACAATCAAAGCACAAGGGCTTTACGATTACTCAAGCACCCGTAGATCTATGATGATTTTCAAGTACTAATTAAGTTACGTTGCTTTTGGGAAACAGACCGTAATATTAAGACCAGTTGTACAATCGTTTTTTAAAAATTTCTTAGGCTTACAAAGCTTTTGGGAAACTCAGCCCTGATCGGAACAGACCCGAAAGTCACTGTCTGCTGAACTTGCAGAAACATCAAAATAGACATAGCCAGACTAGACTATTTAAGTACTAATTACAATAATTTTTTTATAATTCTTGACAAAATTAGAATATATTCAGTTCAGTTTTTTGCCTAGTTCCTATGTCTATGGCCCAATGACACTAAGATGAGCATTTAATACTTTTAAAAAATGCGGGTCAGGAAGCAGTTCGGGTACAATATTTTCTTTTTCTTTTTTTGCGGTCCGAGTTGCCGGTGGGTTAGTTGAAAACGTTGGTCGGGTTGTTTATACACTGACCCACACATCACTGACTTCCACCCTGTGGGCTGGGTACCTCAGAGTTCAAGTGTATCACCACCTTTTGGTTGACACCTGCCTTTGTAAGTCGTCCTACAAGCAGACAGCCTGCTAGCATATGTCCAGCTGGAATATGCTACCCAGTGTATTCTGTGTCAGCTATAGCCCCTCCCTCGTGCTGTCCTCACGACAGGGTGCTATCACTCACACGGGTCACTGGAAGACAGCCATGTGGCGTTTTGTAAGGGACCCCATTCGTCAGTCTCTTTCTGACGTAACGTAGAACATGACCAGCTGAAAGGGAACGTCTAGGTTACATATGTAACCCTCGTTCCCTGAGGGAGGGAACGGAGACATTACGTCCCTTTGCCACATCGCTGTTCTGCTGAACGCCCAGGTCACTGACTCGGCTCCTCAGCGAAGACTTGAGTGCAAGTTGCTCGTGCTGCTCCTTATATACCTGCACTCGCGATGCAAATTCAGCAGACCAAGGTACTGTGTGTACCATTGGCTCGTTTTGTTACCACTCGAAGGTGATTGGACTCTCGGGTGAGATCCCACTTTTATCAGTCTCTTTCTGACATAACGTCTCCTTTCCCTCTCTCAGGGAACAATGGTTACATACGTAACCTAGACAATCTTATACATGCACAAATAGCTACATAGCACTAAAGAAAAGGAAAAATAAGAATTGCATCATATGACACCTTTATATAATCATAATAATAATAATAATAATAATAATAATAATATTAAAATAATAATAATCTTCCTGGCGTGGGAGGTGGACGCACTAACAAGGAGGCTAAATGACTGCAGCCACTAGCATCAGTCACTAGTGCGTCTCTTGAGATCAGGCGAGTGAGGTAACAGAGGTGGCCTCTGTTACACATGTGGGGGCGTGTTTGAATGAGGCGTTTTAGCCCAGTATGGATCAGCCTTCTCTTTTAGACAGAATAAATCCTTTAGTGGGAGACTTTACGCTTTGGAACTCTGCAGATCTTATACATGCACAAATAGCTACATAACACACTAAAGAAAAGGAAAAATAGAAATCGCATCATATGATTTAAAAATTTATAAAATAAAACACTTACCAGAGGTAAAGGTAAAATGTGAAATTATTATGGCATTACCGATACCAAATAGTTTTACAAAAACCTGCCAAAGTTCTAAACATTTCCCTTGCAGGAGTGGAATATTGACAAGAGGTTCATTCTTACGCCAGTCGCAGCACAAGCAGTCAGGATTGAAGAAAGTTCCATCAGGGCAATGCATTTCATGGGGCATTCCATTGGAACACTGAATGAAGGTTGTACGGTCATCTGGGTTTACATATAACCCGTCCTGTTTGCCTACACAGAACTCTGAGGGAACTGTCGAGACAACATGAGGTCTTGTGGCATGAGATCCAGTGGTGGATGCTGTTGTTGTGGTCTTACCAGGCTCATAAGCTTTTCACAAGCTTTAAAATAATGTAGTGGTAATGAACCACTATGAACAAATTTCAAGTCAAATCAATATTTTACATACAGTATATGTATTCATTTAAGGAGAGTAGCTGTGCTCCTTATAATTATTGTACAGTCAGTCAGTCATTATCAGACACAGACTCAACTGTAGATTATTATTTTTATTCTTAAAAAAAGTACTTAAAAAGGCAATCGATTATTATTAATTAATCAATTATAATGATTTATCAGGTGTATGGAAGCTAATTTTTGCCACATAAGGAAAAAAATAATAATGGATTTGTAATTCATAATTATGACATAATGGGATACGAAGTCATTATAAAATCATAATTGTTAATCTCAGTTTCTATAATTATAACTTAGTATCTGGTCATTTCGAATTCTTGTCTCATACATTTTTTTATAGACTTTTAATGTCATAATTATGATTTACCAAAGCATGATTTTTTCTTCTGTGACAATAATGCCCTTAATAAAGATATGAGATGTACCTCTATTAAGAAGTGTCCTGAGATGTCCAATGAGGGGGTATTCGCCCTGATCACAGAACTGTCCTGTAAAGTCATCAAGATCCAGAGCTTGGTTATTTTGAGTTATTTTGAGCAAGAGAGCTGCATTACATTTCATGTATTTCCCAATCTTTATGATATATCCTTACCTTATTCTCAAAGCTTTCCTTGTTGTCGAATCCCACCCATTCATGTCCTTTTGTTGCATAAGGAACTTTCTGATCATCAATCCATTCCACAGAGGTTCCTTGAAGGAAAGTACAGACCTGATGGGAGATTATCGGTTCATTACTCTTCTGATTTTATTCTGCCCAATCAAATAACAAGCTGTAATGTACAGTAAATGCATGTGTTCAGGTTGAAGGTAAGACCTCATAATAGGACCAGAATCCGTCCTCTCTGGTGTAGTTTCCAGCTGATCCAGGACCATTAGCTGAAGCTCCAACTCCACTGGGTCCAGAAAGTGAAGACAGGCGAAATGTTCTTCCATATGTAGCAAAGCCCATCCTCAGCTTCTCCACAGGAGCGCCCTGATCTCTCCAGTATCTCATTGCAAAATCCTGCATTGTCATGACAAATCACTTATTTCCTGTTGCATGTTTCCAGCTTCTTGTTATTTGGAATGACTCACGGTCTCATTCACAATCATTTAAATGTTACACATGAAGTTAAGAATACAGTAGGATATATGGCCGTCTTACAGTGTTATAGATGTTCCCTCCTGGGTATCCAGAGCCAGCGTACAGAGGACTGTTGTGCCCGGTGACATTTTCCCATGAACCGTAGAAGTCATAGGTCATCACATTAATGAAGTCCAAATACCTGCATAACCAGAAGTTCAGAGTCATCAGCTCAGACTCAAGACATAGAAGCAAATAATGAGGCAGACTGTGAAGGTCTTGGCCAGACTACATATTCATTTGATTCATATTCATTCATCTAAAAATTCTTCAGAAGACACACTTGGCAATTTCTGCAATTTCATAACCAGCATCAATGGTTCCTTTCTGAGCAGCCACTAGAGCAGTGAGCATGAGTCTGGGACGTCCAGTGGCAGCACCCTCTGCCTCATAAGCTTCCAAGAGCTCCTGTAATAGTCACATGTTTGCAGTAGATTAAGGTCTGTTTTTTTATTCAAAATAAATAAATAAATAAAATAAAAAATGTAAAATATTACAAATTACATTATTTTTGCATTATTTTTAGGTCACTTGTCAAAAGATAATTTTTTTGGGTTTGATCGTGTACAGACGGTCAGATATTCTTCTTCCTCTGAAGTTTTAGAAAAATGCAAATAGAAGTGTTTTCACCTTTGGACTTCTGTTCATGTTTGCTCATTCTTTCCCTGATTATCTTTCCTTGTTGTCTTTTACTTAAACATTAATCTATGCTATTATCTCATCATATAAACAGCACAACTAGATTTTAAAGAAATGTGTAAAAAAAATATCTGTAAACACTGCAGTACCTTACAGAGCAGAGTGAACCTCTGCTTGTCTTCTGGAGGACTTCCACGGGAACCTGGATACTCCCAGTCCAGATCCAGACCATCAAAGCCATGTTTCCTCAGAAATGTGATGGAGGACTGAATAAACGTCGTCCTGTTTGCTGGTGAGGACACCATGATACTAAACCTGATGAGAAGTACCATGAAGATGAAATAAACAGTTACATTTAACACATATCCTTCAAAATTCACTGTTTTAAGCAGGATTCTTACTGTTCTGAGCCAAAGTTCCATCCTCCGACAGCCAAGAGAGTTTTCAAGCTGGGATTTCTGTCATGTCAAATATTTATATCATTAATAGGTGTAATGCTGTCTAACAAATTATCACTCTTGAAAACTAATGCATTCCATCAGATACATACTTTTCCTTTAGTCCATTGAAAGATTCGTAGAGAGTTTCATCATTCCATTCAAAAGTGCTCAACTCATTTGCCGGATTAATGATGGAAAAAGCATAAATTAAATGAGTGCACAGCTGTGGATCCACATTTTCTGGCATGTACTTGCCAACACCAGGTCTGTACTGAGACCAGTTTGTGAAGTAGCATATCAGTTCGGAGGCCCATCCTGATAAAAATAATATAATATAATATAATATGATATGATATGATATGATATGATATGATATGATATGATATGATATGATATGATATAATATATTCTTCTTCTCATTATTATTATTATTAGGAATTGAAAAACAAATAAAAAAAATAAAATACCGAAGTGACAATGCCAGGGAAAAACCTGAAAGACAAAACAGAATGTTACAATTTATAACATATAAAACACTCCAAGGCCAACAAGCTCTTTCGTTCTGTAAGATCAACATTAACTTACCAGCTAGAAAAATAAATTTGGTCATCATAATGTGATGGTTGTTTCAGTCAAGAAGTTCTGTCTGCTACTGTTGTATGAAAGACAGAAGTTATCGTTTATATAACACGTCAGTGTCACTCCTTCATATACCAAAGATTAATAAAAAAACACGAGAACTGAATTTCCCTGAAATATCTTTTCCCTTTGTCATTGGCCCAGTTTTGTTATAACAGTCGGAGACTTTGTTCCATCGTTTAAAGGGGTCATATAATGCAATTAAAATGTTTCTTTTATCTTTAGAGTGTTACAAGCTCATGGTGCATAAAGATGATCTGTAAAGTTTATACCACAGTTTCAGACTGTTTTATCTTTATCTTCATCTTTTAGATATCTATGAGTCCATAGTTTCTGATACAAAAGACAAGTTTTTCTGAGCTATTGAATATGTTGGGGAATTGGGACAAGTCCTAAAGATTAGTTACAAAGCAAGTTACTCATTTGTGGTACAAGTGATGGTTCTAACTCATTTATTACATGGAGTTGAGTTTGCAGCTTTAGCTATATGGAGTACACACAAGATGATGATCTGTTGCAGAATGCCTTAACATCAATTAAATGTGACCGTTTTACATCTAGATGATTACGAAAGTGACTAAGTTGTCAAACCCAAATAGAGTTTAGAATGTCTATATAAACGCTGATCACAATTTATCCTTTTCATTATCATTGTGGACATTAAAAAAATCACCAACAATTAAGATTTTTTTCAGCGGCCATCACTATCTCAAATAGAAGAAGTCTGTGTGTTACTCTGGTGGCCTATAAAGTAACCAGTACAAATGTAAAAAATTGATTTATCATGAACACTTATTACACTACAATGTTACATAAAGCACCGTTTCTCGAATGAGTGTGTTATCATTCCATTTTTATGTTTCAAGATCATTTGCACGGCCAGTGATAAAAATTCTAAATAGTTTGTAGCGCTCCAAATAGCAAAAAATCAACCCTTTTGCTGCAGGTGAGTAGAGCCAAAATAATACTTGGAAGCAAATAAGGAAGTGACTGTCCGCACACAGATTTCAATAGAATCCAATAAAAACTCTCCCAGCCTTATTAGATTCAGTGTGTGGCCGGTTAGCAACTTTCATGTTTGCTTCCCAGTAATAAAAGTTCACCACACTTTAAACCATGCCCTCACATTTGTAGAGATACAAAGAACATTGTTTTTATTTTTTACATTTCATAAATACCCTGATTAGTGTAACACAAAAAAGACTGACCTTGAAGCACAGGGCATTAATATAAAGGCCTCAGTATTTGCATTTAATATTATGTGGTAAACCACCAGGCAGATTTTCATTTGTGTGTCACTTTTCATAAAAACTAAATTTCTCCTAAATGTAAATTTGAATATAAACTATATAATCATGAATGCTAAATGCTTTTAATAAAAGTTTCTAATAAAATCTAGATCTGAAAGTTCTTGATTATCTAACAACAATAGCAAAGTTTTGCAAATCTCACACCCCACGGCAGTCAATATTGGACACTGCATTCTGCAACCTCTGGAAAAAAAAAAACAGGGACTTATGTGATGATCTTGTTTGTGGACTTCAGCTTGGCTTTCAAGACCATCATCACTGCTCTTCTCCGGACCAAATAAGCCCAGCTCTCTGTTCCTTGCTCTATCTGTCAGTGGATCACCAGATTTCTGACGGATAGGCATCAGCTAGCGAGACTGGGGAAATTCATGTCCAACACCTACAATCAGCACTGGCACCCTCCAGGGATCTGTGCTCTCCCCACTGCTCTTCTCCTTTTACAATGTACCTCTAAAAACCCCTCTGTCTGGCTTCTGAAGTTTCGGAAGTCATCTGCCTCACAAGATGATTGTGAATATTAGGAGAAATACCCCAGCATTACCCCTACTCACTCATCATCATGAACAGCACAGAGACAACAGTTGAGTACCATCTCACAGTTCCTGAAACACATGGGCTCAACTGTGAAAAGGGCCCAGGAGAGGATTTATCTCCACCACAGTCCAACTTGCCACCAGCGCTGCTTCTGCATTGGTCCCCCAGGGTCCAATGATTCATTGTGCAAATTACAGTGTATTTCTATGTTTTTAATATTGAAAATTAATTGAACCAATGATGATTCTGAAAGAAAGCCAGGACTCTACTGTTGCCATAGAAAGGAACATACATTTAATGTGCATGTGATTGTCATGCAGTGCTGGGAACACATGTCAGGTGGATTACATTATAAGATTCCAAAAATTAAGTACTTGTAGTACTAGTAGGACTATATGACATTTAAAAAAAAAATCATTATAATTTATTATAATTAACTTTAAATTGATTACATATTTTTCACACATATTTTTTGGCATGGAGATAGAAATTACATACCAAAAATAAAAAGGTTTCTGTTCATGATTCTTTCTGACTAGATACATAATCAACCTTTGTTCACAAAGCTGACACTTCAAAGTTTACTGTTCAGGAATCAGAATCACTCAGACTGTTATGATAATTAAGATATATAAGCTCAAACATAAAAACAAAAAATATATATATATATATTAAAAACATATTTTTCAAATGTATTTTAAAAATTGTTGATGTAGGATATGAGTTTGAAAACACTGTAGCTAAAACCACAAGTTTTCTAAAACTATATAAAAAAATTCATAATCGAATCTGTAAAACTGTGAATTTTATGAAATATTTTCATGTCATGTGTGTTTTTAGAGAAGGCTAATCAGATTGATTTATGGCACTTGTCATCTCTGTAAGATCTCGCATGTAAACTCTCCTGTGTGTTTTGTATGTGTGTTGGCTTTGCAAAACTGCCCAATTAATTGTTCTATTGTTCTAACCAAACGAGTCTTTCACACCTCTGCCAGGTATGACACATTATCCGCATTATTATCATTATTCTATTGTTTTTATTCCACCTTTATTAGCCTTTATTGTGGGTTTTCAGGCTTTACAAAGACACAAAGCAGCGATCTCACTTCAGTCTCTGTTTGTATTTAGCCCTTATTTATCAAAAGTCTTACTACAAAAATACAACAAAACATTTTCTTACGACCTTACGTGAATTATTGTGACAAAAATGCATTATGAAGAAGAACTGCACCTGCTATTAGTAGCATTAGAGCTAACATTAGCATCAAGCTACATCAGACAATTTATGAAATTATTAGTACACTTTTACTCAAAACTCACTTTAAACCCTGATTGAGTGTTTATAATAACTTCCTTTAGTGATCAGGGGTGGAATTTGGTCGTTTACTGTTGTAAAAATATGCTATTTATAACCTTTTACATCGCTGCACAAATTAGCATTTCAGATGTACATTTTTGATTTTTTTTTATAAAAACGCCGCAGATCTCAAGAAAATCTCATAGTTTTAATCAGGTAAGTAAGACTGTGCTTGCTTTTTAAGACACAACAAAATGTAGCATGTTATTTTATGAAAGTAGTATTAATCATAGCCAAATAGTTTTGCAAAAACCTGCCAAATTTCTAAACATTTCCCTTGCAGGAGTGGAACAGTGACAACATGAGTTTAATTCTTAGGCCAGTCGCAGCACAAGCAGTCAGGATTGAAGACAGTCCCATGAGGGCAATCCATTTTATAGGGAATGGCATTAGAACACTGAATGAAGGTCGCAGGGTCATATGGGTTTACATATAGCCCATTTGTTTTGGCAACACAGAACTCTGAGGGGACTGTCGGGACAACATGAGGTCTTGTGGCATGAGATCCAGTGCTGGATGCTGTTGTTGTTGTCTTACCAGGCTCATGTGTTGGATTTGGTGAAACTGGTGGGAAATCTGGAGGAGGAAATTTTAATTGGATATTTTATTGACTAGTACATTTTTTTTTACAAAATGCATTAATCTAAGTTATTAATCTATCTTATTATACACAACTTTCTGAAATACTGCTTTTTTTAGCAGAAGCTTTAAAATAATGTAGCGTTAATGAACCATTATTAACACATTTTAAGTTAAATCAACATTTTACATATATGTAAGGAAAGTAGCTGTGCAATACTCCTTATAATTATACTATATATATCCTTATATTACATTTAATACTCTGTATGCTGATTTCCACACTCTGCTTGCCTCTTTTGATCTCAACCGAGTATCAACTACTGCTACTCACAAATCAGGTAACCAACTGGACCTTATTTACATGACACTGCTCGACTGATCATGTTTTGGTTACTCCACTGCACACGTTGGATGACTTCCTCCTCACTCTTAACCTCAACATGGTCCCTGATACATCACTTACCCCTCCACATGTCATCTTTCGACGTAACCTACGCTCACTCTCACCCTCCCGGCTATCTGCGATGGTGTCATCTTCACTTACTTCCCCTAAACTGTAAGCATCTTTTGATGCTAACAGTGCTACTGATACTTTCTGCTCCACTCTTACATCTTGTTTAGACACTGTTTGCCCCTTATCTTCCAGGCCAGCCCGTAACACCCCTTCTGTCCCTTGGTTATCTGATGTTCTACTCGAACACCGTTCTAAGCTTAGAGCTGCTGAAAGGGTGTGGCAAAAATCCAAAAATACTATTGACCTTAATGTGTATCAATCACTCCTATCTTCCTTTTCTGCTAATGTATCCACTGCTAAAAGGATATACTATCATAACAAAATGAACAATTCATCCAACTCTCGCGTGTTTTTTAAAACATTTTCCTCACTTCTTTGTCCTCCTCCTCCCCCTATTGCTTCATCGCTAATAGCTGATGACTTTGCCACGTTTTTCATTTATAAAATTAAAAACATCAGTGCACAATTTTCTACACCACAATCAGTCAAGCTCATATCACCAGCAAACATACACTCATTTACATCCTTCTCTTCACTCTCTGAGGCAGAAGTCTCCAAACTCTTCCTTTATAATCATCCCACTTGCCCACTTGATCCTATTCCATCTCATCTCCTTCAAGCCATTTCTCTTGCAGTTGTACCTGCACTCAATCACATCATTAACACATCC
Organism: Carassius auratus; assembly: GCF_003368295.1. Taxonomy (NCBI): domain Eukaryota; kingdom Metazoa; phylum Chordata; class Actinopteri; order Cypriniformes; family Cyprinidae; genus Carassius; species Carassius auratus. Next base: position 8,223,490 of record NC_039265.1, on the reverse strand, counting down.
CTCCACACTGGTGTTTTTCCCTCATCATTAAGACAGGCTCGTGTAACTCCACTACTTAAGAAACCCACCCTCAACCCATCTCTTTTAGAGAACTACAGACCAGTTTCCCTTATTCCCTTCATTGCAAAAACACATTGCAATGAGCTGTGTTCAATCAAGTCTCTGCATTTCTCACACAGAACAAATTCATTGACAGCAAACAATCAGGCTTCAGAAGTGGACATTCAACCGAGACTGCACTGCTGTCAGTTGTTGAAGCCCTAAGACTGGCAAGAGCGGAATCCAAATCTTCAGTACTTATCCCGCTTGATCTTTCCGCTGCTTTTGACATGGTTAACCACCAGATCCTCCAATCAACCCTACTGGCAAATGGCATCTCAGGAACCACACTTCAGTGGTTTGAGTCTTACCTATCAGATAGGTCCTTCAAAATATCTTGGAGAGGTGAGGTGTTGAAGTCACAACATCTAACTACTGGGGTGCCTCAGGGCTCAGTTCTTGGACCACTTCTCTTCTCTGTCTACATGGCATCATTAGGTTCTGTCATTCAGAAACATGGCTTTTCATACCACTGCTATGCTGATGACACTCAACTCTACCTCTCATTCCATCCTGATGATCCGACAGTAGCTGCTTGCATCTCTGCTTGTCTAAACAGACATTTCTTGCCGGATGATGGACCACCACCTTCAACTCAAACTTGCCAAGACAGAACTGCTTATGATTCCAGCAAACCCATCGTTTTATCACAATTTCACCATCAAGTTAGGCACATCAACCATAACTCCTTCAAAAACAGCCAGAAGCCTTGGAGTTATGATTGATGGTCAGCTTTTTCAGACAACATTGCTAAAACTGTCCGATCCTGCAGATTTGCTTTATTCAACATCAACTCCTTGTTCAAGCTCTTGTTCTGTCCAGGCTGGACTATTGCAGTGCTCACTTGGCAGGTCTTCCAGCCAGTTCTATCAAACCTTTACAATTAATACAGAATGCGGCAGCAAGATTAATTTTTAATGAGCCGAAAAGAATACACGTCACACCTCTGTTTATCAATTTGCACTGGCTTCCAATAGCTGCTCGCATAAAATTCAAGGCATTAATGTTTGCCTACAAAACTACCTCTGGCTCTGCACCCATTTACCTAAATTTATTACTTCAGACTTATTTGCTCTTTAGAAGCTTGTGTTCTGCAAGTGAATTTCACTTGATCGTGCCATCCCAAAGAAGCACAAAGTAACTTTTACGGACTTTTAAATTAAATGTTCCCTCATGGTGGAATGATCTCCCCAACTCAATCCGAGCAGCTGAGTCCTTAGCCATCTTCAAGAATCGGCTTAAAACCCATCTCTTCCATCTTTTTTTGACTTTCTTACTTTAGCACTCACTATTCTAATTCTAATCTTAAATTTAAAAAAAATAATAACTACCTTTCTAATCTTTTTTGTATTCTATTTTGTATATGTTTTCATTTATTGTGCAATTCTGTGTGTGTGTATATGCATATATGTATACACTCACCTGAAGGATTATTAGGAACACCATACTAATACTCTGTTTGACCCCTTTTCACCATCAGAACCGCCTTAATTCTACATGGCATTGATTCAACCAGAAAGCATTCTTTAGAAATGTTGGCACATACAGTATTGTTCAAAATAATAGCAGTACAATGTGACTAACCAGAATAATCAAGATTTTTAGTATATTTTTTATTGCTACGTGGCAAACAAGTTACCAGTAGGTTCAGTAGATTGTCAGAAAACAAACAAGACCCAGCATTCATGATATGCACGCTCTTAAGGCTGTGCAATTGGGCAATTAGTTGAAAGGGGTGTGTTCAAAAAAATAGCAGTGTCTACCTTTGACTGTACAAACTCAAAACTATTTTGTACAAACATTTTTTTTTCTGGATTTAGCAATCCTGTGAATCACTAAACTAATATTTAGTTGTATGACCACAGTTTTTTAAAACTGCTTGACATCTGTGTGGCATGGAGTCAACCAACTTGTGGCACCTCTCAGCTGTTATTCCACTCCATGATTCTTTAACAACATTCCACAATTCATTCACATTTCTTGGTTTTGCTTCAGAAACAGCATTTTTGATATCACCCCACAAGTTCTCAATTGGATTAAGGTCTGGAGATTGGGCTGGCCACTCCATAACATTAATTTTGTTGGTTTGGAAACAAGACTTTGCCCGTTTACTAGTGTGTTTTGGGTCATTGTCTTGTTGAAACAACCATTTCAAGGGCATGTCCTCTTCAGCATAGGGCAACATGACCTCTTCAAGTATTTTAACATATGCAAACTGATCCATGATCCCTGGTATGCGATAAATAGGCCCAACACCATAGTAGGAGAAACATGCCCATATCATGATGCTTGCACCTCCATGCTTCACTGTCTTCACTGTGTACTGTGGCTTGAATTCAGAGTTTGGGGGTCGTCTCACAAACTGCCTGTGGCCCTTGGACCCAAAAAGAACAATTTTACTCTCATCAGTCCACAAAATGTTCCTCCATTTCTCTTTAGGCCAGTTGATGTGTTCTTTGGCAAATTGTAACCTCTTCTGCACATGCCTTTTTTTTAACAGAGGGACTTTGCGGGGGATTCTTGAAAATAGATTAGCTTCACACAGACGTCTTCTAACTGTCACAGTACTTACAGGTAACTCCAGACTGTCTTTGATCATCCTGGAGGTGATCATTGGCTGAGCCTTTGCCATTCTGGTTATTCTTCTATCCATTTTGATGGTTGTCTTCCGTTTTCTTCCACGTCTCTCTGGTTTTGCTCTCCATTTTAAGGCATTGGAGATCATTTTAGCTGAACAGCCTATCATTTTTTGCACCTCTTTATAGGTTTTCCCCTCTCTAATCAACTTTTTAATCAAAGTACGCTGTTCTTCTGAACAATGTCTTGAACGACCCATTTTCCTCAGCTTTCAAATGCATGTTCAACAAGTGTTGGCTTCATCCTTAAATAGGGGCCACCTGATTCACACCTGTTTCTTCACAAAATTGATGACCTCAGTCATTGAATGCCACACTGCTATTTTTTTGAACACACCCCTTTCAACTAATTCAACTAATTGCCCAATTGCACAGCCTTAAGAGCGTGCATATCATGAATGCTGGGTCTCATTTGTTTTCTGAGAATCTACTGAACCTACTGGTAACTTGTTTGCCACGTAGCAATGAAAAAATATACTAAAAACCTTGATTATTCTGGTTAGTCACATTGTACTGCTATTATTTTGAACAATACTGTATAGATAGGATAGCATCTTGCAGTTGATGGAGATTTGTGGGATGCACATCCAGGGCAGGAAGCTCCCATTCCACCACATCCCAAAGATGCTCTATTGAGTTGAGATCTGGTGACTGTGGGGGCCATTTTAGTACAGTGAACTCATTGTCATGTTCAAGAAACCAATTTAAAAGGATTCGAGCTTTGTGACATGGTGCCTTATCCTACTGGAAGTAGCCATCAGAGGATGAGTACATGGTGGTCATAAAGGGATGGACATGGTCAGAAACAATGCTCAGGTAGGCCGTGGCATTTAAACGATGCCCAATTGGCACTAAGGGGCCTAAAGTGTGCCAAGAAAACACCCCCCACACCATTACACCACCACCAGCAGCCTGAACAGTGTAAACAAGGCATGATGGATCCATGTTCTCATTCTGTTTACGCCAAATTCTGACTCTACCATCTGAATGTCTCAACAGAAATCGAGAGTCATCAGACCAGGCAACATTTTTCCAGTCTTCAACTGTTCAACTGCAAATTGTAGCCTCTTTTTCCAATTCGTAGTGGAGATGAGTGGTACCATTCTTTGTAAACCCTAGAAATGGTTGTGAGTGAAAATCCCAGTAACTGAGCAGACTGTGAAATACTCAGACCGGCCCGTCTGGCACCAACAACCATGCCACGCTCAAAATTGCTTAAATCACCCTTCTTTCCCATTCTGACATTCCGTTTGGAGTTCAAGAGATTGTCTTGACCAGGACCACACTCCTAAATGCATAGAAGCAACTGCCGTGTGATTGGTTGATTAGATAATTGCATTAATGAGAAATTTAACAGGTGTTCCTAATAATCCTTTAGGTGAGTGTATATGTACATATATATGTATCTGTGTGTGTGTGTGTGTGTGTGTGTGTGTGTGTATGTACATATATATATGTATCTGTGTGTGTGTGTGTGTGTGTGTGTGTGTGTATGTATGTATGTATATATATATATATATATATATTTTTTTTTTTGTGAGTTCATATCACACAATTCAGTTTATATCTGATAATACTGAGTTTATATCTGATTATACTGAGTTTATTCTGAATTGAGGGGGGGGGGGGGGGGCTCTAACACTAGCTTGCTCTATTCTTTTTCTATTCTTTCTGTTTCCTTTTTATTTATTATATTATTTAAAAGCCCTTGCTTCGTGTCCCGTGTTAAGCTAACTGAGATTTGTTATAGCACTGATATACAGTATCATTGCACTTTTTGTTGTTTTTGATTGCTTCCTTTGTCCTAATTTGTAAGTCACTTTGGATAGCGTCTGCTAAATGAATAAATGTAAATGTAAATAATTACTGTAAATTCAGTCATTTGTCACAAAATAACCTGTGACAGATTAAGACACAGACCTGACTGTAGATTATCAATTATTTTTATCATCTTAAAAAGTACTATAAGGCAATCACAGTGTTAATTATAATGATTTATCAGAACTAATTTTTGCCACATAAGAAAAAAAAATATAATGGATTGGTAATTCATATTACAATATGATATTAAGTCATTATGAAATCATAATTGTGAATCTCAGTTTCTACTTTTTGTCTTATATTTATTACTTAGCATCTCATCATAATTCTTGTCTCATAATTATAAAGTAAGTTTTAAAGACTTTTCATGTCATAATTTTGATTTACCAAAGCATGATTTTTTCTTCTGTGACAATAATGCCCTTAATAAAGATATGAGATGTACCTCTATTAAGAAGTGTGCTGAGATGTCCAATGAGGGGGTATTCGCCCTGATCACAGAACTGTCCTTTAAAGTCATCAAGATCCAGAGCCCAGACGAAAGCTCCTCCAAACTTTTCCTTCTTTAGGTAGTTCACCTGAAGCAGAACAGATGGAGTTATTTTGAGCATGAGAGCTGCATTACATTTCATGTATTTACCAATCTTTATGATATATCCTAACCTTATTCTCAAAGCTTTCCTTGTTGTCGAATCCCACCCATTCTTGTCCTTTTGTTGCATAAGGAACTTTCTGATCTTCAATCCATTCCACAGAGGTTCCTTGAAGGAAAGTACAGACCTGATGGGAGATTATTGGTTCATTACTCTTCTGATTTTATTTTACACAATAAAAGAACAAGCTGTAATGTACAGTAAATGCATGCGCAGGTTGAAGGTAAGACCTCATAATAGGACCAGAATCCGTCCTCTCTGGTGTAGTTTCCAGCTGATCCAGGACCATTAGCTGAAGCTCCAACTCCACTAGGTCCAGAAAGTGAAGACAGGCGAAATGTTCTTCCATATGTAGCAAAGCCCATCCTCAGCTTCTCCACAGGAGCGCCCTGATCTCTCCAGTATCTCATTGCAAAATCCTGCATTGTCATGACAAATCACTTATTTCCTGTTGCATGTTTCCAGCTTCTTGTTATTTGGAATGACTCACAGTCTCATTCACAATCATTTAAATGTTACACATGAAGTTAAGAATACAGTAGGATATATGGCCGTCTTACAGTGTAATAGTAGATGTTGCCTCCTGGGTATCCAGAGCCAGCGTACAGAGGACTGTTGTGCCCGGTGACATTTTCCCATGAGCCGTGGAAGTCATAGGTCATCACATTAATGAAGTCCAAATACCTGCATTACCAGAAGTTCAGAGTCATCAACTCAGACTCAAGACATAGAAGCAAATAATGAGGCAGACTGTGTGGGTCTTGGCCAGACTACATATTCATTTGATTCATATTCATTCATTTAAAAATTCTTCAGAAGACATACTTGGCAATTTCTGCAATTTCATAACCATCATCAACGGTTCCTTTCCCAGCAGCCACTGCAGCAGTGAGCATGAGTCTGGGACGTCCAGTAGCAGCACCCTCTGCCTCATAAGCTTCCAAGAGCTCCTGTAATAGTCAAAGTAAATGATAATAAAAAAAGGATATATATATATATATATATATATATATATATATATATATATATATATATATATATATATATATAAACAACAACTTTCTAGGTCACTAATCAATTTATTATATTTGTGGCATTGATCATGACTATTTTTACAGATGGTCAGAACCCTTTAGGTTTAAAACAAACTTGTGGAGTTCAAATACTTACAAAAGAAAAGAGTATTTCACTAGTGGACTTACAAACTCATTCTTTCTCTGATTATCTATTATCTTTATTGTATTGTACTTAAGCTTTCAACCATGTTATCATCTCATCATATAAACACCATAATTCGATTTTTAAAACTACTATATTGTGTAAAATATCTGTAAATACTGCAGTACCTTACAGAGCAGAGTGAACCTCTGCTTGTCTTCTGGAGGACTTCCACGGGAACCTGGATACTCCCAGTCCAGATCCAGACCATCAAAGCCATGTTTCCTCAGAAATGTGATGGAGGACTGAATAAACGTCGTCCTGTTTGCTGGTGAGGACACCATGATACTAAATCTGAAGAGAAGTACCATGAAGATAAAATTACGTTTACATTTAACACACATCCTTCAAAATTCACTGTTTTAAGCAGGATTCTTACTGTTCTGAGCCAAAGTTCCATCCTCCGACAGCCAAGAGAGTTTTCAAGCTGGGATTTCTGTCATGTCAAATATTTGTATCATTATTCACATTAATGTCTCTGTAAATTAACACAACACTCTTAAAAATTTAGGTTCCAAAAGAGGGTTTTCACAACAATGCCATAGAAGAACCAGTTTTGGTTCCCCAAAGAACGTTTCAGTGAACAGTTCTTAAAAGAAACTGTGTGAAGAACATTTTATGTTCTAAATAATATGTATCTAAATATGTATTTATGTATCTAAATAACTTTTTGTTTATCACTGTAAACAACCTTTAGTGGAACGAATAGTTTACATGAATGGTAAAGGTTCATTGTGGAATCATTGATGCCAATAAAGAACCTTTATTTTTAAGATTTTATTCAAAAATACATAATGCTTTCTATTTGATTATAAAACGCATTCACAAACAAAACATCAGATAAAACATACTTTTCCTTTAGTCCATTGAAAGATTTGTAGAGAGTTTCATCATTCCATTCAAAAGTGCTCAACTCATTTGCCGAATTAATGATGGAAAAGGCATAAATTAAATGAGTGCACAGCTGTGGATCCACATTTTCTGGCATGTACTTGCCAACACCAGGTCTGTACTGAGACCAGTTTGTGAAGTAGCAAACCAGTTCGGAGGCCCATCCTAAAATACATAATACATACATTCATAATACATATTAAAATATAATATGCAATTATTATTTACAATACATTTTAGAAATATAATCGAAAGCAACTTTTCAGAATGGCTAAATTATTATTAGAAGTACTATATAGTGGTTTTTAAATGCAGTATTTAAGAAGAAACAACAAATTAAAAGAAAATTACCAAAGTGACACAACGCAAGGGAAAAGCCTAAAACAAGATAAAAAGAAATGTTAACATATAAAAGACTCCGAGGCAATCAAGCTCTTGTAATGTAATTCTGTAAGATCAGCAGACACTTACCAGCTAGAAAAATTAATTTGGTCATCATAATGTGATGGTTGTACCAGTCAAGAAGAATCTTTGTCTGCTGCTGCTGTATGACTGACAGAAGTTATTGTTTATATAACCCCCAACACACAGAAATTCTAGCATAATACCAATGATTAACCAAAAACAAGAACACATTCATTTCCCCAAAATAACTGTTCCCCATCTGCCCTGGATGTCATCACACAAGACATTGCATTTTAACAGTCTTAATGTTTTGTACATTGGGATTGTAGGAGCGTTTGTTCCTTTTTTTCAACTTCAATAACTGAGTTCAGTGAATCAAATGTCTAATTGTAATGGTCATTTCAAAGATACAGGCCCTCTGATCCAAAACTACATTTACTGCAAAGAATATACATTAATCAAAAAAGACTGTCAAATATCCCTTAGATTTACATTTTTTCCAAAGTAACTGGACAAACATAAACAAGCTGTCATATAGAGACATTAACATTCATAGTGCACAGTGGCAGGAATCTAGTAACTTGATTAGGAGGCTAGAGGGGAAATTATGTTTTTATTTTCCATCTCTATGAAACACAACTTTCAGGCAGCAATATAATGCACCATTAATTCCTATTACAAAGTAATACTCAGTAACATTAGGTTGCTCCCGGTGTCAACATATTCAGAACACATCCGGTCTGATCACCTGCTCTTCATGCTTCAAGGATCTGAAAAGTATGTCATTATTCCATTTGTATGTTAGAAGCTGATTTGAATAGTCAGTAATAAAAGTTTCACTGCTATGGTGATGGTGGTAAATCAACAGAATACATAGCTGATATAAAAAACTGGATATGTATAGTAATTTTCTACTGTTAAATCCTGAAAAAAAAAAAAGAATTCTGAGTATTAATTATCGGACCAAAAACCTCATCATGTAATAACCTAGAACACTATCTAATGCTTGACGGTTGCTCTGTTAATTCCTGTCATCAGTTAGGAACCTAGGTGTGCTATTTTGATCACATTTCGACAGATCCTCTGCTAAGACCTTGTCACCTTGTCAGACAAGTCCTCTGCTTAATCTGACTTGTGTCTTGTGACTAGTGAAATATTAGTGTTGCATGTCATCCCGTTGGCATACAACTTGTTATTTTACAGTAAGCTTTTATTAAAACAAGATGTTGGCATGCACTACCAATTGAACAAGGTAACCTACTCCTGTCCATATTGTTGTATTTTTGAGCAGAGTCAAAACCAGTGGTTTACAGGCCTTTGATAGGAGAACCACAAGGAACAAAGTAATTGACACAGATAATGTCAGGTTAGGTTTTAACACTTGTTCTGCATGATTATGTTCATCTTTATGGCCCAAATAAACTGACAGGCTTGATGATCACAGCTGCCACTTTCATTTGCACTGGAGTTGAAACCTACAAATGACTCAAAAAAACAATGCTAAACATTTAAATGGTAACCTTAAATTGGAATCTATGATGTGCTTAACCCAGATATTACCCTTCATCACAATTAACACAATTAGACTTGTTGGTCTCCCAGGGTCAAATGAAGCTGATTTTCACACAGAGGAAAAAGGAACAAGTCTTAGCATACCATAATCTGTTGTAAAAAGAAAACAGTCATTTAACAGTGGGACGTGATTTTTCACTTCCCTGGTGTGAACTTCCTTCTATGATTGCACAGAATGCTGTATTTTAAATGTCAAGTAGCACTAAATATCGCAAGCCAATCACGCAATGCTCGTTTAGCACAGGAAACGTGACTGAGACATGAACTAAATCACTGAACTTACTGTAAATCATGATCAGCTCTGCTATTGTTAGACATGTTTTTTTTTCTGTTTCAAGATCATAAAACCAAACATAAAATGCAGCTTACAGAGAGTTTCTGAATATAGCTCAGGTGTGTGTGTTCGTGTTGTTGAGGATATGGTCAGTTAATTCTGTCCTATAATGGAGAATATTGCCATATCAGACTCATAAAGGCCACCTAAAGTATGAGGAGTTCACACTTATGAAAACAATTATTGTTTACTTACTCTCATGTAGTTCAAACCTCGTATGTGGGACAGATGTGAGCTTTGGAGGAAGGCAAGATTATATATTCTGATCTATCCCTCTACAAATCTTTAATATGACTTTAAAAGAGTTGGAAGATAACAGTGAATGACTCACACAAAACCTTTTTATGGTGCTTAATATTGTGTTTTGCTCTCTTTGGAGCATGATAGACCATGGTCACCATGAACTGTTATGACCTTTACTTCAGTTATGACAATAACATTAATTCTCTTGATGCATTTTAATAGCTGAAGCACTACACTTATGATAGTACTCTTAACAGACTCAAAAATATATACAAAAAAACGATATATTTCACACTATAATAAGCAGCGAAGGGTTAGATTGTATTTTGTGTAAGAATAAATGGTTTGTAGTTCATTAATGTGACCTACAGAACAGCGAATTCACAAATATATTGAAAAATAAAATATACACGAATTAGTAGCAAATATCAGTGAGATCAAAAACTGGTTAAACAGTAAAGCCCTATGGGCGTTCTTGATGCTCAACATCTCTTCATACATCTGTGTAATTAAATCTGTGTGAAATGATCCTGAATGTTATGTGTTCAGTGAATCAAGCTTCCATCAGCCGTTTTCTTTCAGTCTTCTTATCAACATGATAAACACATCAAGGCATCTTCGCTTGGCTTCCTCGCACATGATTTGTGGATTTGAAAAACACTGATTGCTACTTTAACTGTAAATCACCAGAAACAGCTTTAAATCACACCTCTATATGCACTACTCATCTGCAGCCTGTCCGACAGATTAAACGGATCATAATCTTGTGTTGTGTGTTTTGAGGTGTGTGTAAAGTTAATTCAGTTGGACACTGTAGGCATCCCACCATGAGCTCTAAGCAAAAGAGTAGATGGCCACAGGAGACGTGGGCTCAGAGCTGTCCTGGTACGGGCTCCTGTCCATGTTCCTCTTACTGACGCCCGTGTACTCGCCGATGAAAGAGCCATCCTCGTTAAACTCGATCTCTTCACCCTCACCGTACTCCATGAGGCTGTCGTCACTGTTCGTTCTCCTGCCGATGTGCTCAATCGCAGCTTGACTGCGTCCCTGTCGACTTTCTTCCTCACTGAGGAGGAAATTATTCATTTGAGACAGGGAAGAAGATCTTCATTATTGCAAACAAAGCACATAAAGCTTAAAGAGATGCATACCGCCTGGTATAGGGCATTGTGGACACTCGTGTTATCCTGATATAGAAGCCAAGAAGTCACAATTAATATGATGTGAAGCATAAACATTACATACAAAACATGAAACAAAAGAGTAGTCAATAAAAAAAAATACACTACCGTTCAAAGGTTTGTGGTCAGCAAGATTTTTTAATGCTTTTGAAAGTTTTTTATTGCATTAATATTGTAAAATACAATTTATTATTATTTTTTTTATATATAAATAATTGTTTTCTCTCTTTCTTTTTTAAATTTACAATTCTTCTTAAATTAATTTTTTTTTTACAAATAATTTTTTTCTATTAGAATATATTTTAAAAAATGTATTTGTTCCTGTGATCAAAGCTGAATTTTCTGCAGGATTACTCCAGCCTTCAGTGTCACATGACCCTTTAGAAATCATTCTCAAATGCTGATTTGCTGCTTAACAAACATTTAAGATCACAAGTATCAATGTTTACTGAATAATATTTTTGTGGAAACTGTGATACATTCTTTTATGGGCAGAAAGTTAAAAAGAACAGCAATTATTTGGAATTATTTGAAACTCTTTTTCAAATTATTATTACAAATATTCTTTTGAACAACTTAATGTATCTGCTGATTAAAAGTATTCATTTTCACAAACCATTGAACCAGCAGTGTAAAAATGGTTTAAAAAAACACTTGATCGTTAGACTGGAATAGTTGTAGTGTATTAAAGTACTATAGTAGAATAGGGCCATTTAATTAATAAACAACCTGTTAAAAATGACACGAATCATACCTCTCAAGAGACCTTCAATGGTCCAGTCGCAAAAGACATGAAACAAAAATAAAGGAGGAATAAACAAAGTGAGAAATGTGTGATGGAAAAGGAACAATTATTGTGGTGTACAGTACATGCTCCAGATCAACTTGTGCTAATGTGATAATGTTATGATGTAAATGATAGGATTGATTCATTTTTCACCCTCACAGGCTGTTTTTATGTAAGTGTATCACTGAAAATAAAGTGTGTCTGTAGTAAATAAACTTCAGAGAACTTTGAAGTCACCTGTAATCAAACGTTCCATTCTCTCTATCATCCAGTTGCTCCAATGCAAAGTCCCTCTTGTCCCGCACTTATAAAAACAAAAACAAACCAAATAATGTTTTGCCACATATATTATATATAATTACATTCAACTTGTCTCAAGAAATTTCTATCGCACCTGGGTACTTTCCTCCTCGGCTCCTCTTGATGAAAAAGACTATGAGCATGATAAGAACAAGGAGAGCGACTGCACACATTAAGCCAATGAACCAACCCTGCGTCACAATGTCCACTTGATCCCGGGTATATTCTGCTCATACACACAGTCAATCATGCAGATGTGTCAGGAATCATAGTTGCGGAACAATCACCATATGAATGTAAATGAAGACACCGTACCCTCAGTTGTAAAATGGGGTGATTCCTCTGTGAAGGCCTCCCCGACTCCAGCCTCGGTTTGTGCTGCCAGTGAGAACTTGTATCGCGTGTAACGGTCAGATCGCCGCAGGGAGAAGTAGGTGATGTTCGGAGGAATGTATTCAACCTGGATTCTGTCACCCAGAGAGACGTTCACTACAGAGACATGATGATCACAGTCTGGTAAGGCTAGATACCATTAAGAACCCCGATGTGTGTCCTCATTTAGTCATTTTCATGTTAATGTTTACAAAATAAATAAAATGCTGAAAACCTACAAATAATGTCATAATTTTTAGTAATGCTATTTGGAGAAAAGATGTTTTTTACCACAGTAATATTTTGAACTAAATATTAGTTCAAGAGAATGATGGTGTCGTAAGAATAGTTTGTATAATTTACACATATACCACCATTCAAAAGTTTAAAGTCAGTAAAATAAATTTATATTTTATTTAGCAAGAATGCATTAAATGGATTAGCAATAAAACATTTATAAAGGTACAAAAGATATCTGTTCTTTTGAAATTTCTAATAAAAAAAAATGCATTTGTGACTAATGCTTTTAAAAAAGTCATGAGAAGTGATGTAAGTGCACTTACATGACTGATATTTGAGGATATATCCGGTCAGAATGCCATTGGGTTCTGCAGGTTCTTCCCAGTCCAGGTAAATGGTGTCATAGTGCCGGTGCATGATTCTGAATGATCTGGGAATCGAGGGCACTAGAGGGGAAGGGAGATGCATGCAAGAAGTCAAGTATGTGTTCTGTGTGTTATTATGTTAAGAGAACAGTTTAATACCTCCTTCAGGTGTCTGAAACTCAATGGTGTTGCTGGGCGGACCCTCAAAGCGATTATTGGCTACTACAATATACATCTTGTAGTTACTATATGGTACAAGACCGGTTAGGGTCCCAGACAGACGAGGTCCATTAGCTTTGAAACTCTTGGTCTTAATCCTCCTGCTCACAGTGTGCCAGGGCAGGCGACTGCTCTCTCTCCAATAATAAACCTGAGAAACCAAGCACAGCTCCATCAGCAGCCCATATCATTTCTGCATGCAAATCAACTGACCTGAGCATCTAAGAAGGTATACTTTGTACTCCTTTATTTCACCCATGATGTCAGCTCGTGCCACTGGTTCCCAGTGGACTGTCAGCGTTGAGCTCTCAATGTCTGACACTCCCAGGTCAGATGGAGCAGCAACAGGACCTGTTAGAGAACCCAATATGAGCGAAACACTGACTCGCATCTCTTTTTCTAATGTATGTTGAACAGAACTTCAGGGTTACTGAAGTAGATGTGAACTTACGGTCCTCCCCAGAGTAGCCAATCACAACAGGGGATTCTGGGCCATAGCCGAAGAAGTTGACGGCCTGAACTTTAATCTCATAGGGTGTGAAGGTGTCAGTGTCATAGATGATGTAGCTACACCACCAGTATGTTGTGTAGTTTTTCCACTCTTCCCTTGAATCCCTTCGTCTCCACCAAACCATGTAGCCCAGTTTCGGCCCATTCCATTCTCTGTACTCTAGTGGCTTCATACACAACAAATACATCACAGTTCATATAAATCATATGCATGCGATTACATCCCAGTCAGCATCTCTGACTACAATAACTGCCATCCACCAATCAACATTAAATCACCTCCCAGCTGATCTCCATGTTATTTCTGAACACTCCACTTCCCATTCCTTGGATGTTCCTTGGGATGGCATCAGGCACTAAAGACAAAACATAACTCTATAATATATGATATGATATGATATAATATAATATAACCATTCAAAGTTTTTTTTTTATTAATAGTTATTCAGCAAGGATGCATTAAGTTTATAAAAAGTTACAGTAAAAAAACATTTATAATAATATAGCTGCAAGCAGCAATTACGGGCCAAGCACTCCACCGGCAAATTTAGGAGCTAAGCATGGCATGGAGGACCACAACAAATGCAACAGTGAGCAATAACAGCAATTTTAGGATGATTGTAATAGAAATGGTTGAAAAATCATAAATACAACCACTAGTAATATGATTAAATGGCTTATCACTTTTGACCAAGAGGTGTTGGTGTAATCAAATCATTTTGTAATGTTCTGTGAGAGATGACACACAGAAAGTTTGGTGTTAAAATGCCAAAGCATTGCAGCGATACAAGCTGAAGTGTCATTTTGGCATGATGCCTCAAATTCGTTGCTGTGGTATGCAAAAAAGTTTTTTTCTATCGACACACAATCCATAACTGTCAGCACAGTCTGAAGATCATCTGAGGTTCAAAAAATACAGCATTTTAAAACATAATTCAAAATGGCCGACGCCTACAATGGCTGACACAGGAAAATTTTATAGCATTTGACTCAACATGACTCACTGAATCTAAAGAGACCAGTTATGTGATTTTTGGCCAAACCATTCAAAAGTTATAAGCAAAAATATGATTTTTTTCATATCAGCTGACCACTAGGAGGCACTGCGTCGAAACACTGCAGGTAGTCTCAGGTCATGGTTATTATGACAAACACCAAGTTTGGTCTCAATATGCCAAACCATTGCCGAGATATAGTCTCACATACATTTATGCGTGCTTTTCGTCAAATTTGTTAATTTTTAAAGCAATTTTTTAATTTTGGGTTATATTTGACTTGACATGAGCCAAGGATTCAGAGGAAAAAATTATTTTAATTTTCTGGCTTACAGTTCAAAAGTAATTGGCATAAAAATATCGAAACTTTGGACAATTGGTGGCGCTAGAGAGTTGGAGTTAGAGACTTCAAATTTGCTATAGTTAACGTTGGGACTGTCCTCTATCAGTGTGCCAAATTATACTTTCCCACAATCAGTTCTATGGGCTGCCTTAGACTTGCAGTGGAAGAAAAAAATTACGCTAACGGATACAATAGGTGCCTTGCACTTTCGGTGCTTGGCTCCTAATAATGGCCTGTTCAAAACAAATATGATAACTATATTGGTAACTATACAAGTGTCCATGTTTATTATAAGCATATTCTGCAGTTTTGTTGTCTGCCTCTTTAAATGTTCAAGCTCTTTAAAATCATGTGGATTCTGATTGGCTGTTAATGTTTTTATTCATCAATCTGAAAGTTATTCCAACAATATTGTTCCACTGTGCTGTAATCATTATAGTTGTGGTGTGGACTGTGCTTCTATTTTTAAATTTAAAAACATTTTTAAAACATCTTTATTGTTATCATTACAGTTGTCGTCCTTAGTATGAATGGATCTTGTCAGTAGTTGTGATTGAGAAAAAATAAATAAATTCTTACTGACCCCCAAATTTTGAATGAGAATAGAACAGATTAGGGACCTACCAGCTCCTCCTGTCTGGTAGTATTCAGATGGCCAGCTGGGTTTACTGGGACCTATACCGTTGACAGCGATGACCCGGAATCTGTACTCTACAAACGGTGTCAGCTGTAAAATGACAGAGTTCAGGCTTCCTGGGTAGCTGGACAGGTTCTTCCAGCCACTTGGCAGCAGCCAATAGTCTGCAAGGAGATCTTCAGTATACTGAACCAGGTACTCTAAAAGAGAATTAATGCAGGATTATGTCATTGTAAAGCTAGATTGTATCAAATTTTTGTTTGCATCTATATTTGTGTGGATGTGTGTATTCGTGTACCTTTAATAGGACTGTGGTTGCTCAGTCCTGGTACCCAGGTGAGTCTAACGCTCCTCTCTGATGGGTCTGATATCTCTAGGTCACTGGGTGGGTCTGGACGATCTGAAAGCAAAAGTATACATCAATAATATGCTCATGTTTATAATGCATACATGTTCAGAAACTGTATATGTGTTGGTACCCATCACAGTGAGTTTGGCTGAGGCAGTGACCTCTTCCAGTTCACTTTTAACCCTGCAGGTGTAGACGCCTTCATCTCGTCTGTACACATCAGCAATGCTCAGAGAATCCTCATCCTTGGTCATCCTGTAAGACACAAAGCAGTCAAATACGATCTGTTATCCTGTAGTAAACCACTAGAATAATTCATGACACTTGTGCTTGTGGCCAGATGTAACAATTTGTTGTGTTTACCTCCTTCCTAAGATCAAGAACTTCTTGTCCTTAAGCCAAGTAACGGTGACATCCAGAGTTTGGTCAAATTTAATCTTACAATCAAAGCGAGCCAGACTTCCTCTTATGACAACAGTATTGTGTGGGGCACGGATGATTTTAATGGGCTCTATAAAATAAAAATAAGTTTAATCTTCAAACAATCAAGTCAACTTGGGTTATTATGACACATTTACAAGTAAATAGGAGAATCACGATTCTATAAAGCAAAAAGTTTGTATTTTCTTATGCTTATGAAATATGGGTATGTTTAGTAGACATTTCAAAGAAGAAACTTGTCTAGATTCTGACCTTTGACCTCTAGTTGGACCTCCTTCTCATCTCGTCCAATGACATTGCTTGCAACACACACATAGCTTCCCTGATCTTGTAGCTTTGTATTTCTGATTTCCAGTGTACCATTTGGAAGAATCCTATGACGACCTCCCTCTAAGGGACCGAGTCCTCCTTTTGACCTATACACAGGTTGATTGAAAACTTTGCTATATACACTTTTGAAATGTTTCATGCAATTACTGCATGTTTTGTTTATTAACAACATCACAATATATATATTTCCTGGTGTTATTCTTGTATTTGTATCAATTTTAAATTATAGTAAGACAATATATTTACCAACGCAGGGCAGGTTTTGGAGAGCCAAAATATGGGCAGTCTAAATGAGTATGATTGCCTTCGGTTGTTTTAATGAGTTCATCTCTGGGACCTAACAGGCGAGGTTTCATATCTGCAAACAACATAGTTGCAATTAATCATTAAAGCTGATGGTGCACGTAAATTCTAGAATTTTCAATCCAGCTTCTTCTAGCTCTTACCCATTACAGCCAAGAAAGCGTTTGCCATGATATAGCCATACTGGTTTGAAGCATTGCACTGGAACACAGCAGCGCTGTCTGGAACCACAGCCCTGAACGTCAAAGTGTCTCCTGAAACCTGTCTGCCTGGACTCTTAGGAGCATCTAAAGTGAACACAGAAAAAATAAGCATTAAAAAGCTTAGCAGTGCACCTGGTTGTATATGAACCTGTGTTTTTTCTCACCACTGATTGGCTCTCCATTAACCAGCCACTGTATCTGTGGTCGAGGAATTCCATCAGCACTACACACTATACTACCACTGTCATCACGAGACAAAACCAGACTCTCAGGCTTCTCCACCCAGAACGGAACCGCTGCAGATGGAAAGAGAATTGAGAATAGATAGCCATCTTGATTTTGTCATTCATTGAGTAAATAAAATGTAGTTATTGTTTATTCATCTTCATATTGTTCCATGATGCTTTTCTGTATAGATTTGTGTTTTTGAGCACCAAATCAGCATAATATAATGATTTCTGAGAGATCATGTGACACTGAAGACTGGAGTAATGACTCCTGAAAATGCAGCTTTGCCATCAAATATATCCAAATAGAAATCTATTTCAAATTGCAATAATATTTCACATTTCTGTTTTTGGTTAAATAAAATAAATAAAAATGCAGCCCTACTGAGCAATAAAGATATCCTTTAAAAATATTTTACAATTATAGAGGCCTCAAACTGTGAACAGAACTGTGAATATGGAACCAGGTGTAATGTCACTTATGTTAGATGATGTTTTAAATGTCAAAACTGACACTGAAATGTTGTCAAATTTGATTTTTTAATTTAGAGAATAAAGACAAAAATGTTGGTCTGTTCCTCGCACAATGTATACATCAAATATCTAGCTGTTTGGAGTTTCATTATGGTGCTTTTATAATGTGTTTTTGTTCAGTGACAGATGTGGTCTTGTCACTTTGAAGCATTAACTGGAATTGTATGAAAAAGAACAGAGTAAACTTCTTTCAAATTCTCTGTTTGTGTTCTATAGAAAAGAATGAAAAACACATTTTTGGGTGAATCTAACTAATGACAGTCATGAACAATGATAATAAAGTAATGAAGTATTCTACATTTGACCCTGACAGTGATGACGTGGTCCAGGCTGCCCATCCTGTTTGAAGCGGTGCAGATGTAGTCTCCTACATCATCCATAGAGACGTTCTTTATTCTTAGCGTCTTATTAAAGTTCTCCAACTTCTTTCCTGTCATGGACATCTCCTCCCAATCTTTAATCCATTTGATGGAGGGAGTCGGACTACAAGAAAAAAGAAAGAATCAGAGCTACTAATGGTTAGAAACAGGTTTCACAACAAGCTAATCAACCTACATTCAACTGGTGTCAGAAAACAGATCATCAAAATGATTTTAAAACTCACACTCCAGCAGCAAAACACTCCAAAACAAGCTCTTCCCCCAGCAATGCAATGGTTGTACTGGCAGTTCCTTTAGGTTTCAGAAACTTGGGTGCAGTATGGGCTGCCATTCGAGCTACATAGACATAAAATAACACAAATTTGATAGAGAACATGGCACTTTAAAACCTGGCCAAAGCAGAAGTGAATAGTTAGTGGATCAGTCTGTTCAGTGTTTACTATAAAGAAGCATAAGAGTCCTAACTCACCGTAGCGTTAGACTGTTAGATGGTTTTAATCATGGTTCTTCCTCAAACTGAACACACACAGACATAGGCATGGCGGAATATTAAATCAATTGTTTAAGCAATAATCCCAAAGAAGAATGAAAATATTTCATGACACAGACCTGTGAGCACCTGCAGGATGAGGGGCGGTTTCTGCTGGATGGTGTTTGTGAAGGGGAAGCGCGCGACACACACATAGTTTGTAAGAGCATCTTCTGCTACAATACTGGAGAAGTACAGATCTCCATTCTCTGCCTTTGATACTCGACGGTCCTGACGGATTGGTGCCATGGCTATGGAATAAAATGAAATTGGATACAAACTATAGCCAGTATATTTAAAGGCTTATTTAAGATTCAACAAACATAAGATACAGAAACAGTTCCATTTAAAAGTGTGGGTTCGGTAAAAATAATTGACGCGTTAATTATTATTTAATTATTTTTTAATCAGTTTTTCTTCAATGATCTCTGAAAACAGTTGTGCTACTTAATTTAGTGGAAGCAATGGTAAAAAAAAAATTATAAATTCTTGATGGAAAGAAAGTTTAAAAGAACAGCATTTATTTGATATTGAAATCTTCTGTAACATAACTTTAACTTCTTTAAAAAACCTAGTACAACTGAGCACTAACTCTGATGCGTCCAAAGCAACTTTAGATCATTTAGATCAAAACCAGTCATAAGGGTCAATTTTTTCAAAATTGAGATTTATATATAATCTGAAAGCTGAACAAATAAAGATTTCCATTAATGTATGGTCTGTTATGATAGGACAATATTTGGCCGAGATAAAACTATTTGAAAATCTGGAAAAATCTGAATATTGAGAAAATTGCTTTTAATAGTTGTACAAATTAAGTCCTTAGCAATGCATATTACTAATCACAAATTTAGTTTTTAAATGTATACAGTAGGAAATTTACAAAATATCTTCATGGAACATGATCTTTACTTAATGTCCTAATTATTTTTTGGCATGTAAGAAAAATCTGTAATTTTGACCCATACAATGTATTTTTGGCTATTGCTACATATACCCCAGCGACTAAAGACTGGTTTTGTGGTCCAGGGTCATATTTTATCTTTCATATCAGAAACATCTAAGCTGGAGACTTACTGCTGTTCAGCCAGTAAGTGTCCGGTTTTGGAGGACCTACAGGAGGATTGCAGGGAAGGATGAGAGGAAGCCCAACAACTACTGAGACCGGCTCCAGATACTCCTTCAACCAGGTACGGGCCTCTGATCAGAGAAATTACATGTTCAAAAAACCCATTTACCAAATGTTATTACTGTGAATTAACAGTTGCATGCTGTATACAGGCTTACTGGAGACACGCAGGTTGATGTAACTGGACAGAGCTGAGCCAAACTCATTAGTCGCCGTGCACTGATAGACACCCTCATAGTCATCAGGACGACCCCAGAAGAAAATCTGTAATGTGCCAGAACGCCACTTCATGCTGACCTGAGGATCTCGAGCCACATTCAGGTACACTCCATTACGTGTCCATGTGAAGCTACATGCAATAAGTGTCATATATCAGTCAATGCATACATTTTACATTGCAATCAATTAATATTTTAGCACTATTGACACAAAGACAAATAATAGGGAAGGAAAGGCCAAAAAAGGTTAAGGCAAGTAATCAATTAGTCCAATAAAGATTTGACATTTATGATTATATATTACAGTGTATGGACACTAAAATGCTTGTAGGATACTTACACTGGAGGTGGATTCCCTGTCGCTTCACACTCCACAATAATAGGGTCAACTGGATCTACTATGTAGTCTTGAGGACTTTCTTTAAAAATCATTGGAGGCTGCCTGACTGTGAGGATGTACAGTACACATAAAAATGTAATGTTAAACGGATTAAAAGGACAACGTATGAGAATAAACAATGAACTCTGGTCACAAGCCCAGCTGTGGACAAGTTCCAAACAGCAGGTCCTCACCATCAGGAGGAATTTCCATGGCTAAAATCCATGTTTGCTGTAGGATAGTAAGTATGGCAGGAATCCTCCAACACTTCAGAGCTCGCATCTCTGCTGTGTACCTTATTGTGACCTAAAAAATAATAATAATAACACTAACACCAGTACTAAGAAAAACACTAACACCAGTACTAAGATAACCACAAAATAATCAAATATTGACTTACATATCCTTGTCTTGAATCTCCTTGTTTGTTAATTTATAACTAATCAGTTTTCATAATTATTAATGCTTTGTTTTGTTTTGTTGCGTAGAAGTTCCAGGTAAACCATGAAAATGCTGTGTTTGTAATGATGAAGCGCATAAACCAAACTATTCCATATGCAAATTAATCACTGGTTCTATTCTTTTAAGTTCCCGCCCTCTTCCGCTTTCCTCAACTGTGATTCGCTGCCCACGATAGAGCTATTTGCATTTACGCACCTCCGTACCCTGTGCGTAATCCTTCTGCGTCAATGATTGTTTTACCTTCAGAACAAGCACGAACGTATTCTTTTTGGCATTTAAAATGTAAAACCCGCTAAATTGTACATTGCAAGTGTATGTTTAATATGTTTAAAGAAACAGCCGTTAAAATATAAACGGACAAGATAAAAGACCAACAACAGAAAACGATTTAACTCCTTTGCATGGATAATTTAATACAATATAGTCCTACATATGCAAATAAATAATGCATCTGTGTTTGTAAAATAGCATAATTTACTTACTACATCCTACTTCATAAGTTTCCTACAGTGACAAAAACAATTAAGTTACACAAACTAGCCACTGAACTGGAGTATCCAGGATTCACAAAATCATATGTATCCGTGTCAGCAGGTCATTTCACAGTGCTAAAATAAAACAAATATTATACATTATACAAATACTGATATATTATACAAGTATCACATTTGTCAAGTGCACCATCTGGAGACTGTTACCTTTTATATCAGCCCTGCAGTTTGTTTCCTCATTATGCTAATATTAATCTGTCATCATTGCCCCACTTTCCAAAAATGTCATTCCAATTTAAAATGTAGCTATTTGTTGCATTCAGATAGGTCCAAAACAATGTCAATCCAAGCAGATGTCTTCTGTAATGTATACCTCTCCAACTAACACCCCTCTTCATTGTCCCATGAACCATGAATGACGCACCCACCCCCTCCATCCATCCATCCATCTCTCTCTCTCTCTCTCTCTCTCTCTCTCTCTCTCTCTCTCTCAGTATACTTATGGACGGTGTCCAAAGACAGCAAAATATATTTTAGTTATAATAACATAGGATTTACTGTAAATTGTGATTCAAGTATATAAGTCCTTATTTTAATATCTGATCTTCTTTTAATTATCGTTTCATATTTACATAGGCCTCAAATAGCCAAACCCATTTGAAAGATGTTTAGCATTCTTTCTGATTATGACATCAATGTGTGGGTCTCATTGTTTGGTCCTGAAAAACTAAGCTAACTCGTAATGAATGAAATGTTTGTTTCTCAGCAAAAATTCAAATGCGGTCATGCGACTCGTGACTGCATCTAAAAGAGATTTAAATCAGCTTTAATAAATTGGTGCTCTTTTTGTGTACTTTAAATATCCACTTTAACTATAACCAAGCTTTAAACTTAGTCAACATAAATTATCATGGTCAAAAACAGAAAAAAAAGTTGAATGAACTGCATGTCACAACAGCGTCCCAGAGGGCAGAGCTTGACTCAGGAGAGAAGATGTGGGTGGAAACAGGATCTCAACCACTGAAACACATTCCCAGCCCACATCGGCTCAGGCATCCAGGGACAAATAAAGTACAATATGCCAGTACGGTCTTACTGTACACTCCACAGATGAGCTAATATGATGAAAGAACAAAAAAGTTCTTGAGTCAGCGCACTTAGTGAACAGAGACATAAGCATGATCTAATTCTGGTCATGTTCCTCAGCACTTCAGCATCCTCAGGGGTGCGTATGACATCAGCAGCGCTGCAGTGCCATGCACCAGACTGTACAGCGCAGGACAGCAGCCTGAATGAACCGCTTCCTCCAGAGACGGGACAATGAAACCTCTGTCCACACGGACACAGTAAGCTGGCTCTGTTCAGACAGAATAACTCAGGGTTTTATCAGTAAAAGTGGCACTAAGCTTGTTTGGAAGAACATCTGCTGGTTAACCTGTTATGAGATGTTGAATCTAAACTATACAGTTTAACCAAAATGAGAATAGGCTAACCTAAACTGCAAGATAGCACATTTTGTTTTCATATGCTGATTAATAATCAGTGGTTTTAGTACCATTAAAAAGTCTTTATTTTATGGTCTGATTTTGCATTACTTTGGCAAAGACATAGCCAAACTCAGAAGAAAGATATTGATATTTCACAGTTAGTGAGTAGGTTAAAAGCAAAATAGAATGAACTCATTTTACAGTTAGCCATGCACAATTCTTTATGTTTATTTTCATAACTACTTTAACAGACTCATAACTCGGTTTATACATGTCTGCGTTCGTTGTGACTCTGTCATCAGTGACAAGTGTAATTCAGATGAAGCAGCTGACTCACAACTCTCAGCTCAAGTCAGAAAGAAGGATGACATTATAATGAAACATACATTGTTTGGCTAACAGTGACATCACACTGATTTACAGCCAGTAATGGTGGAACTCCAATAGAAATATTGGTTGCACTTTATTTTACAGTACGTGTACTAACATGTACTTATAGTGTACTTACAGTGTATTTATCTAAGAAAGTTCTGGTAACACAAGGTAACTACATGGGGTAAGGTTAGGTTTAGGGGTAGGTTCAGGGTTAGTACCTAGTTATTACATAGTTATTGTAATTACTATAATAAGTACATAGTATGTACATGGGGAACAGGACTGTAAAATAAAGTGCTATTAATACAAAGTTACATATAAAAATAAATATAAATTCATTAAATATATTTATTTGTATCAAATTAAATTTATCAAATTAAATAAATCATATATGTAATATAATGAAACTTACCCAAGTTGATATTTCAGTGGCTTCAGTGTTCAGATGGAGGATCCTGGGTCTGTTTTCAATTTACAAAAACATAATTATTGTGCTCTTTGTCCATGTTTTGTCTCCTAAACCATGACAGTCTGTCAAAAAATCCACCAGTTGTTTGCAGTTTCTAGCAGAAGCTGAAGAAAAATTACTTCTCAGAGGGACAAATTTGCACAACTGTCCAAAATAACAAACAGTGCTCTTGACTGATGTCCCAGTCACCGCTAGTCACATGAGTGATGACTACGTTTGGTTCATTTAAGCATGGAAAACACCAATAAAATCACCATGATTAGAGACTCTAACATACCATATTGTATATTTAAAGGAAATGGTCACACTGCCATAATCTGTCACTTTGGTAATGGTAACGATTATCTATCATCTTTATAGTATGACTAGTAGAGAATATCTATAGGTTTTTGTTTTGTTTTCATATCAATCCCATGACATTTAAAATGTCAAAACCACTGCATTTAGTCCAAACTTCACGGTCAATGTATTAAAAATACCTGAATTTTTAATTCTTAACATCATCTGTTATGTGCTTTAATCTTATTTTAAAAAAATATTATATATAAAAAACATAAACCAGTGATTATATAGAGGTAGTGCTCTTAGTTTTATTTCATTTCATAAATCTGAAAAATTGAAACAGAAATAAATACATCAGTCTATAAATATTGACATTCACACAGAATTTACATTGGCATATAAGTGCTCAAAACATTCAGTGTAAAATGGCTGTGTATTTGATTTGTAACTTCTCTAACATGATTTGTAACTTGTCAAAACACAGCTGTTCACAATCAGACCAGTAAGGACATATCTTCAGAATTTAATGATGGTCTAGTATAGCTTTCATCCACATAATGACATTCATTCAACTGATTTCTCTTCAGCACTGTGTAAAGTCCACTCAAGCCCAGCGCTGCTGCAGCTCCCACGCTTTCCCACCGATCCAGTCCCGCGTTTTCCAGATTGCTGAGCGTTCTGTCATCAGCACTTCACACAGGCGCTCCAGTTTGGGTCGGTTCCGGTCCAGGTACAGCTGTGTGTCTTGCTGCAGCTGATGAAGCACTTCAGGTCTGCTTTCATCCAGTGTCACGTTTGAGCTCAGCATCGGGTTAAAGCGGAAATACACATTCGGTGATAAGAGGTCATCCAATAGAGTATGAACACCTGAAAATGTGCAAATTAAGTGCAAACACTTGCAAAACAGCACAGTTGGCTAAATGCACATATTGCATATACATACATACAATAAGTGCATTTAGCCAACTGTGTTGTATATACGTATATATATATATATATATATATATATATATATATATATATATATATATATATATATATATATATAATAAAAATGTATCATTTAATTCTTAAACATTTATCCAACTAAAAGTTTTGTTTTAATCTGAAGTAATTATTTTAAGAGCCACAGAAGATAATGTTTTTTTAATCATTAAATAATTGTAAATTGTGTATTGTGGACAAGTAATAATTGCAAAAGTATTCTTTGCAAGTGTGTGCCAAACAGCACAGTTTTGATAGGCTAAATATACATAGCATCAAAAATTAATTAAAAATTTATTTTTTTTGTAATAAAGTTTGTAGCTTTATTTTTTTTATTATATTCAGAATTTAAATTTACATTTATTCAAATAACAAATGCTTTTATCCAAAATAATTAATTCACCATAAGAGACATTTTTCTTAACTATTCAATAATTATGTGTGTATTGTTCATAATTAAGTACTGCAGAAGTATTCTATGTATTAATAATATATAAATAATCATATCATTGTCAATATTATTAATTGTAAAATGATGCTCATAGTGGTATAAGACCCCATGAAAGATACCTCTTTTTTTACAATTAAATTGTGTATTGAACACAATAATTGTAAAATGATTATTTGTAATATTAGTAAATGTAAAATGCTTGTCATAGTGATCGCAGACTAACCCTCAGTATCGGTGGCGCTGCAGATCAGGTTGCTGATTTTGGCTCTCAGACTTGTGGAGGTTGCAGGCCCTCTTCTAGCATTATCATAGCGACCAGTTCCCAGTGACAGCACACACTGGAAGCCCTGGCTGGGCCACAGCAGTCGGCTTTCATGGACAGCCAGAGCACAAGGGTTATTGAGGATAAGACCACCATCCTGGAGAAAAAAGAAAGGAAAGAAGGTCTGGATACAAGTATGTTTTGAGTCCTCAAATCTACAAGTCATCTGAAATGGACTGTTCTGACCTGGTGTATGTCGCCATGAAGAGGGAACTCCTGGAAATATCCTGGAGCAGCAGATGAGGCCCGGACGGCCTGCCACAGCCGGTATCCTGATCCTCCAGCATAGCGGCTCAGTCGCCCTGGGGCATGGTTATAGTTGCGGAAGATAAATGCTTTGGGACTCTTTCCCCAGTTCACTACTGCACTTACAGCAGACACCTGTGTGAGAAGAGAACAGCAGTCAGGAGATTGACAAAACCAGGATTTTAAAAAATGTGTTTCAAAACAGCCAGATGCTATCTTTGATTGACCTTTGGGCTCAGCTCATCTCTGGCTGTTTTAATTAAAATCTCTTCCCCCAGCTTCTCCCTATGATGAACGTGTAGCAATAGTTAATAAAGCAATGCTTGCATTAATACAGTACAGTTTTTTTTTACTGTGTAAATCCAACCTTAAGATCATCTCCCATGTTTCTGTGTTGTAGTAGGAGTGTGTCCAGCCCATCTTCACAGTACCAACCAGGGGGTTTTGTCGAAAAACATCTGAGCCGAAACGATGATACATCTCTTCACATTCATCTAAAGAGATACGAGCTAGACCCAACATGAAAGCCAGAACTGCTCCTGTACACCAAACAGAGACACAAAAAGTAGACCACATTATATATATATATATATTTATAGGTATGTTATGTACCACATATGAAGTAAGCTGGTCATTATTGCAGAATGAACACAGATAAGGTGATTGAGACCCCAATGCAGTAAATTATACAGTCAGGTTTTACTATTTTTCAAAAGTTTGGGGTTGGTAAGAATTTTTTTTTTCAATGTTCTTGACACAATTCTCTTATGCTCACCAAGGCTGCGTGTATTCATATACAGCAAAAACATTAATATTGAGACATTTTTTGCATCATTACTCCAGTCTTCTGTATTTTCAGAAATTATTCTAATGTGCTAATCAATAAACTTTTTTTTATCATTATCATTGTTTAAATGTTTGTGCTGCTTAATATTTTGTGGAAACCATAATACATGTTTTCAGGTTTCATTGATAAATCAAGAGTTTGACCCCAAACTTTAGAATGTTCATGTATATATGTTTAGAATTGTAGAATAGTTGTGTCATGCATTATTACCTGTGCTGACTCCACATATGTAGTCAAAGAGCTGATACACTCGTTTTCCTGTTTGAGCCTCCAGCTGTTTTAGCACTTGAAGTGAAACTAACCCTCTGTAAATCACAAAATAACTTTAAGTAAAAAGCCATCTTGACATAAAGACGTTTGTTTATATGAGGGACAAAAATATTTGACTTTATTCTGTAAATTGCTCCCAGATGTTTAGCATCATTAAAAAGCTTTTTTGTAAAATGTATTGGATCATATTTGTCTAGTTTTACAGGCATACACTGTTAATTAAATGTGGTGTTTCCTACTTGGTTCCACCTCCATCAATGGAAAGCACCCTGATTCCGTGACCTCTGACCTGATCCACATAACCAATCAGAGCGAGAGTTTCCCTGATGGCTTGTTGAAGTTTTTCATCCATCCAAAAGGTCCGACGGCATCTAAGCAGCTGCAGTGCTGCTTTTTCCTATATTTAATCAGATAATTTAATTGAAAACTCTGAATTTCTACAGTTACAAGAGAGATCTATATTTGGTGTAGGGATTGTGTTTTTTTACTGTATACCTGCCACATCACAGCCTTGCATGCTGGGTGCTGAAAGAGGTGAGCGTTCAGCTCCTCCACAAGGGAAGTGATAGATGACATTACTGTAGCCTCTTCAAGTCTCTTCAGTAGAACTCTAGTCAACTCATCTGCCTTTCTCCTCCTTAAATCCTTTAAAACAGATTTCCTGCTATAATTAATCAATTTCATTCACTTCAAAGTAGATTCACTGCAAAAAAAAAAAAAAAAAATCAGAGAAAAAAAAAGCAAATGCAAATGGATGCATTGATATTAAACTTCTGGCTAACACAATGAGCTGAAAATTATTTTCAAGTAATTGTCGGTAACTGATTAATACAATTCTGAACCAACAAGTCCTCTCTATTTTGAATAAGCAAGGCAAAAATAAAACACTAAAAACTTAAATCCATAATTTTAAATGCTACAAATCGAATTTAGGC
Source organism: Carassius auratus (assembly GCF_003368295.1). Classification (NCBI taxonomy): domain Eukaryota; kingdom Metazoa; phylum Chordata; class Actinopteri; order Cypriniformes; family Cyprinidae; genus Carassius; species Carassius auratus. The sequence continues at coordinate 8,195,026 of NC_039265.1, read as the reverse complement.
ATCACAACATTATAATGTACAGAATGAAAAATGTAGATAAATCTGGGGATTGGCAAAAAAAAAAAAATAATAATAATAAGTAAGGGTATTAGGTTATTCATGTTTTAACAATCATAATAATAATTTTAAAATCTTCAGGTAACTGATATGGTACCTATATTGTGCATCCGTCGCACACGGACAAATTGGGGAAAAAAAAATATATATATGAATACTCCTAGCTGTCATTCACACAATGGAACTCAAAGTCAGCAAGACTCACTGTTTTATCCCGAATTTCCTCTGGGGTCCTTGTTACAGTTGTGTTCTGGTCACTTTGCCTGGAAGAGCCCATTCCCAGGTAGCTGCCCACAAAACCAGGTATAGTGGAGGGTTTTAGCAGACACTCAAAAAAGGATGTTTTTTCCCAGATCACAGTGTACTTCGGCGAACCTCTGTAAAGGTTTAACTCTCCGTCTCCCTCCTCATTCTCTGAAGCTGCAGATCCTTTAAAGTACCGGTTTATGTGATTGGCCATGTAAGTGTAATTTTCCCCAAAGCGTGTGGTTAGGCTGCTCATGTGGAACAATCCTGGGGATTTGGGCTGAGGAAGTGGATCTTTAGGTTTATTTAGAGAGTCCAGTGAGACTGAAGTCTTCAAGATCTCAGTATGTGCTGTTTTCTCAACAGTGTCCTCTACTTTTGCGCCAAAGTATTGGTTGATGTGACGGGCAAAATGGAGATATCCTTCATCCCAGGAACTAGATACATTGTTATCAATCTCTGGTCTTGTACCCATACTAATGTTTTGCTGAGTTTGCGCAGTTTCCCTACAAAGAGCACTTTTATTACCCATAACTCTTTGCTTTCTGCTTCTAAATCTTTTGAGCCCATCATCTGGTGATACCGCCATATGAATTTGCTGTGCTGGATTTCTAGAGAATACAGAGTTAATGTGATTGGCCACATAGCTGTAACTCTCCCCAAATCTGTTTGCCAAGGAACTGATGTGGAACAACTGTAGTCCAGGATAGGTTGAGGTCAAAGGTTGATGTGAGGATGATTCAGAGACCTGCTCAGTGGCAGGTGTCCCTATAAAAGCTCTGGACTCTGCAGTGCGTCTTACACGTTGAACACGTCTTGATGTTCTGGTTAGCGGTTCCTGCACTGCAGACATCATTCCACCTTGCCCATGATCTACCACATATACCTGTTTCTGCTTAAAGTACAAGTTTATGTGTCTGGAGAGATGATTAAAAGACTCTCCTAATCTCAGTCCAAGTAAGCGCAGCTGAAAAGTAGTCCTGTTGTGCTGGTAAATTCCAATGGGAGCTTCTGCTTTGGAAGTCTCTCTACTGGAGGTTGAATATAATCGATACATCTGAAGGCCAAATACATTGTCATATTTCATATTACTGCTAATTGTTCCAAAATATCTTATAGTCGTCTTTGATCTATGAGATTTGGGAGGGATTCTCCTTGTAGACTGAGAGGAGCAGATACTCTGACATGACCTATGAGGCCTCCTGACAAGGTGAGAAACATTTCTGATGTTTGTGAACAGATACTTCATCTTGTACAGTAACCGGAGCCGCTTTGACCCAAGGTGAGCGACCCGGGTTTTGTTGAGGTACCAAGCCATCAGCGACGCACCAACAACAACAGAGACCAAGCAGATGATCTGGACGAGGACTGAATGAGCACTGGCAGCAGAATCAGAATCATGGGATGTCTAAAATAGAAAACAAAAATCAGCAAAGGGGAATAGATACTTATTCATAATGTGTCTGTCCATATGGTGTATAACCTAGAGAAAATTCAGTTCTTTGTATTTTTTTCCACATAAATAGGAAAAATAACGAAGATTATTATAGTGTTTAACAATGCGGACCACAGTGTTGTACGCCCCCTCCTGGTCAGTTATGGACGATACGTGTGTTATATGCTAATGCTAATTTATCAATAGTAATTCAAAGCAATATCTTCTAATTAATCACACACCGCCATGCTGATTACAAAGCAAATTATAGAAATAAATGAGCCAATTTGATTCATAGAAATGCAGTCTTTTTAATCGTGATGTTTTAATTAGCCAAGTTTAATTAAGCCTTTAATTCTACAATCTCTTTGGGGATTTTATAAGCCATCCTGGGCATGAGAACAGAGTGACTGCACAGAACTATGAAATGGGACACCAAGGTGTCGACTGTAGGTCAGAAAAATACCGTTTAGTACTTCCACGAACCTCCGGTGCATATTTATAGTTGCATGTAGGTCACATGGAAGACAGACAGCAGGGAAGTGCAGCTATTTGCCTCTTGTCTTTGTTGTGATCTGTGAGGACTGCGGCTTTGAGTCACGATGTGTACAGGACACAACATGCCTATATCCATGTGCTAAGGCACAGTGAACCAACAAGTCCTCTATTTAAAATGCCAAACATAGTAAAAATTCACCTGCAGACCCAGTTACTGCTTTCTCTTTTGCAATTTGTTCCAACGTGAAATATTAACTGGTTGTTAGTGTATTATAACAAGGCTGACCTTAATGTATATCATAAAAAACAGAGAATTTAAATGCTACACAATCTTCAGTATCTATTATCAGACTCATATTCAGCAAAAATTACAAATGCACAAGTAAAATGAGGTATTTTATATTTTCTATATAAAAAAGTTATTAAGAAGCAATACACATTTTAATGAATGATAGAAATCTATAGTCATAAATCTCACTGGCCTTAATAAAACCAAATCATAGACACACACACACATACACACACTATCCATTGGTCATAATTATGTAAGATAAAGACTGTGAATGTTTACAGTGTGGAGCTTAAGTAATGATTACAACTTGTAACATAAAACAAATATATTTTATTCTTCATTAAAACTTAAGGTCAAGTTAAGTCCAATTCAACAAAGCACACTCAACCTTGAGGGTCACTTGTAGATTTCATTCAAATAAACTAGTTAATTTGTCTTACCTGTCGCTCCTTGTTTTTCTCCTGAACTTGACTTCAAAGTGAACAATAAATGCTGACTTTCCTTCTAAAAACACTTGCTTGTTTTCTCTTGGATTATGTCCGTTAGTGTTTACACTTGTTTTGTTGTGGTTTTTAATCCCGCCCTACTCTGAAGTTAAAATCCTATTGGTTGGTTTAAAGGGACTACTGATCAAACCCCTGGCTATTTCTCATTAAAGGACAATCTGTCCTTCTGCATCTTAACTGTTGATGACCAGTCAGGAGGCTTCTAAATTTAGAGAAAGTTCCCTTAGAGCTGTTCAAAGTGTCAACACTCTGGCATTTTTACCCTCACAGTAATTTATTGTATATACACATATATCACAGTGTGTTTATTAAGGGCAACTTATGTTTTTTTTTTTTTTTTTTAAGTTGTAGGTCTTAATAAAAGATCATTTATTCTGTGCACATATTGACATTACAGTTATATTCTGAATATTATACTTTAAATGCAATAAACTTAAATAACAATAACAGCTGTTACTTTCAATACATCCTTTGACCTGATGTTCTCTATCCCTTAAGACTATTTTTTAGCACAGTGTCCAGTGGTGCAACCCTCTCTGCTGGTCCACTTCAGTCTGTTTCTTGCAAACACCCCATACACTCGCTCCATTATAGGCCTGAACAGTGGAAGAGAGATGAACGAGCCAAGCCAACCCAAACCCACTGCACTGTACATCACTGTGAAAGCTGGAACTCCACGATGAATCTGCCCTCAGAAGAACAAAAAGTCACAGAGGAATAATGAATTATATACAGTATTGTTCAAAATAATAGCAGTACAATGTGACTAACCAGAATAATCAAGGTTTTTAGTATATTTTTTATTGCTACGTGGCAAACAAGTTACCAGTAGGTTCAGTAGATTGTAAGAAAACAAACAAGACCCAGCATTCATGATATGCACGCTCTTAAGGCTGTGCAATTGGGCAATTAGTTGAAAGGGGTGTGTTCAAAAAAATAGCAGTGTCTACCTTTGACTGTACAAACTCAAAACTATTTTGTACAAACATTTTCTTTTTCTGGGATTTAGCAATCCTGTGAATCACTAAACTAATATTTAGTTGTATGACCACAGTTTTTTAAAACTGCTTGACATCTGTGTGGCATGGAGTCAACCAACTTGTGGCACCTCTCAGCTGTTATTCCACTCCATGATTCTTTAACAACATTCCACAATTCATTCACATTTCTTGGTTTTGCTTCAGAAACAGCATTTTTGATATCACCCCACAAGTTCTCAATTGGATTAAGGTCTGGAGATTGGGCTGGCCACTCCATAACATTAATTTTGTTGGTTTGGAACCAAGACTTTGCCCGTTTACTAGTGTGTTTTGGGTCATTGTCTTGTTGAAACAACCATTTCAAGGGCATGTCCTCTTCAGCATAGGGCAACATGACCTCTTCAAGTATTTTAACATATGCAAACTGATCCATGATCCCTGGTATGCGATAAATAGGCCCAACACCATAGTAGGAGAAACATGCCCATATCATGATGCTTGCACCTCCATGCTTCACTGTCTTCACTGTGTACTGTGGCTTGAATTCAGAGTTTGGGGGTCATCTCACAAACTGCCTGTGGCCCTTGGACCCAAAAAGAACAATTTTACTCTCATCAGTCCACAAAATGTTCCTCCATTTCTCTTTAGGCCAGTTGATGTGTTCTTTGGCAAATTGTAACCTCTTCTGCACATGCCTTTTTTTTAACAGAGGGACTTTGCGGGGGATTCTTGAAAATAGATTAGCTTCACACAGACGTCTTCTAACTGTCACAGTACTTACAGGTAACTCCAGACTGTCTTTGATCATCCTGGAGGTGATCATTGGCTGAGCCTTTGCCATTCTGGTTATTCTTCTATCCATTTTGATGGTTGTCTTCCGTTTTCTTCCACGTCTCTCTGGTTTTGCTCTCCATTTTAAGGCATTGGAGATCATTTTAGCTGAACAGCCTATCATTTTTTGCACCTCTTTATAGGTTTTCCCCTCTCTAATCAACTTTTTAATCAAAGTACGCTGTTCTTCTGAACAATGTCTTGAACGACCCATTTTCCTCAGCTTTCAAATGCATGTTCAACAAGTGTTGGCTTCATCCTTAAATAGGGGCCACCTGATTCACACCTGTTTCTTCACAAAATTGATGACCTCAGTGATTGAATGCCACACTGCTATTTTTTTGAACACACCCCTTTCAACTAATTCAACTAATTGCCCAATTGCACAGCCTTAAGAGCGTGCATATCATGAATGCTGGGTCTCATTTGTTTTCTGAGAATCTACTGAACCTACTGGTAACTTGTTTGCCACGTAGCAATAAAAAATATACGAAAAACCTTGATTATTCTGGTTAGTCACATTGTACTGCTATTATTTTGAACAATACTGTATTTGTAAAGGTTACTTTAATATCCTTTTAAATACCATACAAATATTTCTGAATGTTTTATAGACATTCATAAAAATAAAAATAAAATAAAATGATTCAGGAAAACTCCAAAGACTCAAATTGTATTATTATTTTTTTATTATATTTATTTATTTATTGACTAGTTTAAGTTCCCAAAATTATTAAATTATAAGTAAATTATGACATATCTTAATTTTGTGTGGACATTAAAAAATGACTTTACACAAAAAATTAATAGAGCAAATAAAAATCCCTCACCTTGTTCTTCTCATCGATCACTGTCATTTCCTCCATTGCCATCTCATAACTCACTCCTTCATATTTGCTCCCGTCATATTCTGACAGTGAGATGTCCACAAAATCTACTTTACCTGATCTGTTTCTCTGAAGAAACTGAAGAAAGCTAATTTCTTTAACACATATTGGGCATTCTCCATCATACAGCACCTATGACACAAAATGAACATGATACACTGCTTATAAAGATGCCTGGCTGGGTGGAAAGCTCACTAGGCTGTCTTTAAGATACGTCTTGGATGATGCGTGCAAACTCAGAAATATACACTCCAGTCTATATATAGTATGTATGCAAAATAGTTATTAGACAAACCTGGATGTAAAAACACCGTGGCTGTACTTAGCTTAAGGATCTAAGAGAGGAGTGTGTTCTCACCCTTACGGTGTCAGAAGATCCTTGTCCTCTAGCTTGAGAGCAGAAGAGTCTCTGTGCAGAAACGACACTCGTTCTGGAGTCGATATAACGTACAGCTCCAACCAAAGCTAATCTCATAGCCATTTTAGTCTAATAAAGTGATTTGACTGAGAGTAAGGAACATTTAAAATCACGTGCTGTCCTGTATGACTTATGACATCGATGACTTGTTCCGATGTCTGTTAGCTAATTCTCTAACTTACACAACACATTTAGGTAACGTTAACGCATTAAGAGTCAAAGTAACTTCACACTTATTTTTGCATACCGAGTAAGGTCTTGCAAGCATGTGTGACGAAGACATTTCAGTATCGCGGCATCAAGTTAATTATTATATTTGATCATTAGTATATTATTCAAGACAAAAGTCAGTGCGCACGTGAGCTCACCGACTGCTGCTGTTCCTTGTTGCTTTTCCAAAATAAAAGTCCCACACACTGTCCATTCCAAATATCTGGAAAAACTAATAAAAATATAATAATAATAATAACCGGGACTCAAAAGAAAAATGTGACCATGTCTTTCACTTATTAAAACGTAAATATGTAATATGTAAATATGCACCCTAGACACTTTTCACACACACTGCTGTGTACGTAATACCACAAGACTCAAGATGTTTACATGCTTATGCACAAATCATCTTGCGGTTCCTCAGCCAGCTGCTTGACTTACAATGTTTCACTCTGCACATGTAAAGTATTATGTGAAGCATTCGTATAGTCTATATATTTGACTTTTTCCATCTATATATAGGTAGACATTTATATACGGTGCATATTCATATAAAAAAAATCTGTCAGTAGGTTAGTTGTGTATAGGTACAGTTTATGTGAAGCATTCGTATAGTTTGTATTTTTTTGTTTATGTATAGGTAAACATTTATATATATTTATAGTCAATATCTGTCAGTAGGTTAGTTGTGTAAAGGTTTATACGGTTTTACTTAATTGTTGTATGTCTGAATTTAATCCAACACAGCCTAGACATTACAATCTTTATTTTAAATATCTATATATAAAAAATCCATCCTCAGAGTGATTTTTACATCCCCTTGCTCTATCCAGTTCATGTTTTGAGCTGCGCTGGACAAATTTACCAAACAAAAGAAAAACAAAAAATGCACAAAATACAACAAAATTTATCATTTCATCAAGCCACGCATTTATTTCTCTTGGGTATAAATTGTACAAACAATAGTGTAGATCAAATCAGCAACATCTTAATGTGACCCAGTCCCTGATCTCCATCTACATCGTCAATTCCTGTGAAGGCAGGCAAAAAGACACATTAAGTAATATTGCTAGTAACCATGGCACCAAATTTAAAGCCTGAGCTCTTCTCAGAACAAATGAAATGGCTTCAGGGCAAATTCAGAAGAACGAAAGTCAAATGTTAATTCATCACAGAAGAGTTTTGAATTGTAAAATGCATTTTATTTACCTGCATAAATTAAGAACTCTTAAAGTTATCAGTTTAACTCACCATAATAGCGTTGACAATGTCATTATTGTTATTCTTCAGTGCACGCACAGCCTTTGCCCTGGATACATTGGCCTGAGACATGACCAGCTCAATGTCCTTGACCTCCACTCCCGTCTCATCAACCTGCAAATGGTAAATCAAATCACTCATGAATGTGGACATTTACTTTTCACATTTGTTGAACATATGAACAGATTATGTTTCATGAAGCATTTTCAGCATTATTCTGTTCTAGAATCACAACAGTGTTAACACTCACCTCTTCCTCTTCGCTCTCCTCCTGTACTGTGGGCGTCTGTGTGTTTTCCTGGATGTTTGAAACGGCTTCTCCTTGAACCTTGAACTTCTCTGCGGCTGCTAACTGAGCTTGCTGGGACAGATCTTCAATCTGAGAGGAGCAAAAAGCATCCAGATTTTAGTTTGTGAGCTTCAATGTGTTCTTCACTTACACCACTGTGAAAGTTTCCTCTCTCAGGACAGAACGTTTGGCTTCATCAGACTCAGAAGAACGAAAGTCAAACTGTTTAAATCATCATCAAGAGGTCACTTAGGTCTAGATCATCAGGCCATGTAGAATTAGCTATCAACCAAAACAGGGCTGAGAATGGAGAAGTACATCAACCTTAAATAAGAAAGCAGATTTTATTCCAATCTTTACCTTGGCCTCACCAAAGACAATGTAAGTATCTGAAGCTGGACTTTTGTAGACATCTGGTTTGGTGATGACAAAGAGAATGTTCTTGGACTTGCGAATGGTTACTCTGGTAACACCAGCAACTTGTCTCAACCCCAATTTGGACATGGCCTGGCAAAAAGAAGAAAGGGTACAGATAAACAACACTGCATTCATTCTAATTGAATTTGGTGTTAAAATTACATTTATCAGTTTCTGTGGATGACCTACCTTCCTGGCTTTCTTCTCACTCCTGCTTTGTTTTGCTTTGCTGACTGGCTCCTCGTCGATTTCAGCTGCAGCTGCAAGCTGTGGAAAGGGAATGTAATTTCAATTCATGTTAATGCAAAATTGTAATGGAAACGGTGAGAAAAAAACGTGGAGAGAAATTAATGCTTTTTGTATGTGCTGATCAAAGGAATCTTACCTGTGCCTGCTGTGTTTGTGCCTGTGCAGAGTCCTGGTCCTCCAGTTCAGGAACAGAATCATCACTGTCAGATTCAGTGCCAGACCCTAAAACACCAAGACACTTCAAGTTAATTTGCCATTAGACATAGATTATCATCAAAAATCCTGTTGGAATAATCTAAATCTTCAATGGATATGGAGAAAATGGTGGATTGGTTTTACAGCGTTTAAATTGCACAAATACTTTAGTACACTTAAACCCCTTAACTGTCACTCATATTTTTGAACATTGACTTTGTAGTGCACAATCCAAAGTTAAATTTTTATTATTCATGAATGAAAAAATTTTGTAACATGATATTGATGTACCATTTATATGGTAATGCAATGTCTGATTTTAAAATGAGTTTTAAAGGATGAATTTTGAGATTTTAAGTTTTCAGTTGATATATAATTTCTCATGATTTCTACAATGTGATATAGAAAAAGGCAACAAAGAAGTCTTGTTTTTTTAATAAAGGTCAAAATTCCCGTTATAATGTAGATTTTTGAGGGTGCACTCTTGTCATAAATTAATCTATTACTTTTCCTACATAATTTTTTAACAAAAAACATAGATAAAATATATATTTGGGAGTCTTAGACCTTTCCAATGATATATAGTTTGTCAAGATTAGATTAGAATTAATTGTAATATAGTGAAGTAAATGTAGGCGTCCCACAGAGCGGACGGGTGACAGTTAACAGGTTAAATAAACTTTAGAATAAAAGCAAACATAAATTGCCATTAGGCTTATAACTCTGAACAATATAACTATGAACCATTCAACTGTTGGCCCTATGCTCTTTGAACTACTTCCTGAAAAGCATCCAACTAAAGCTTTAATTTAACTCAAAGATTAAGGAAAGGTAATTCCCAGATGACAGTTACCAGACTAACTTTCACTGATGAAGAAACCCTAAAGAATTTGTGGGGAGGAAACATTTGGCAATATATACCAGCATAAGCATGAAAAGCAAAAACAGACAGAAAGAGGTAAAAAGAGATACCCTTGTCGTTCTTGATGACTGGCTCCAGTATGGATGGGGTTTTAACTTGTTTGGGAACAGGGGCTGAATCGACTTTAGTGACAAGGACAGATTCAGCTTTAGGGGTAGGGGCAGCCTCAACTTTAGGGGCAGAAGCCTCAACTTTAGGGGCCGGAGCAGACTTAACTTTAGGGGCAGCATCAGCTTTAGGAGCAGCAGCCTCAGCTTTAGGGCTAGGCTTGCCTTTAGGAGCAGGAGACGCCTCAGCTTTAGGAGCAGCAGCCTCAGCTTTAGGAGCAGCAGCCTCAGCTTTAGGAGCAGCAGCCTCAGCTTTAGGGCTAGGCTTGCCTTTAGGAGCAGCAGCCTCAGCTTTAGGAGCAGCAGCCTCAGCTTTAGGGCTAGGCTTGCCTTTAGGAGCAGCAGCCTCAGCTTTAGGAGCAGCAGCCTCAGCTTTAGGGCTAGGCTTGCCTTTAGGTGCAGGAGCAGGCTTAACTTTAGGGGCAGGCTCAGACTCCACTTTAGGGGCAGGAACAGCCTCAATGTTAGCAGCCGCCACCTCAGCTTTAGGAGCAGCAACAGGCTTAACTTTAGCGGCAGGAGCAGCCTCAACTTTAGGGGTAGGAGCAGAGTCAGCTTTAGGGGGAGCCTCAACCTTAGGGGCAGGAACAAGCTCAACTTTAGGGCTAGGAACAGACTTAACTTTAGGTGCCGAAGCAGCATCAGCTTTAGAAACAGGGGCAGACTCAGCTTTAGGGGCAGGAGCAGGCTTAGCTTTAGGGGCAGGAACAGCCTCAACTTTAGCAGCCGCCACCTCAGCTTTAGGAGCAGCAACAGGCTTAACTTTAACGACAGGAGCAGCTTCAATTTTAGAGGTAGGAGCAGAGTCAGATTTAGGGAGAGAATCCACCTTAGGGGCAGGAACAGGCTCAGCTTTAGGGCTAGGAGCAGACTTAACTTTAGGTGCAGAAGCAGCATCAGCTTTGGGAGTAGCAACAGGCTTAAGTTTAGGGGCAGGAGAAGCCTCAACTTTAGGGGAAGCCTCAACCTTAGGGGCAGGAACAGGCTCAGCTTTATGGCTAGGGGAAGACTTTTCTTTAGATCCAGGAGCAGCCTCAACCTTAGGGACGGCCTGAGCTTTAGTTGTAGGAGCAACCTCAGTCTTAGGGACAGAAGTGACTGCAACTTCAGGGTCAATTTTAGGATCAGCCTGAACTTTTGGAGCAGGTGCTGCTTTCTGTTCAGCCTTAGGAGCTGGCTTAGCTTTGGGAGCAGCCTTTGCTTTAGGGGCAGATTCAACTTTACTGGTAGAGACCGGTTCTGGTTTAGGAGCAGGTGGGGTAACTACGGGAATTGTACTAGGAGGCATAGGGGGAAAATCAGCCATTGTAAAATGATTCTCAGGTGGTAAGAGAGGTGGGAGATCATCATCCTCAAATGCTGCAGGAGCAGGTTTTGGGGGAGCAGCAGTGGGAGGGTTCACATTTGGCACTTGGGCAGCGTTAGGCTTAGCAGCCGCTTTTGAAGGCAAAGGAGTCTTGGCTTCTGAAACAGCAGGGGTTGCTACTTTTGGAGCTTCAGGGGCAACCTTGGGGGCTTCAGCCACTTTGGGTGGACTGGCGGCAACAGCTTCTGTAAATGACTTTGGTGCTGGGGCAGCAGATTTAGAAGTTACTTTAAAGGCAACAGGAGCCACAGCAACTTTGGGAGAGACAGGGGGAGCATTTCCATCTCCTGCTGATTTTGCTACCTCTGGTTTTGGTATAGCAAGAGATGGCAGTGCTGCAACTGGTGCAGCATCCTGAGCAGGCTTAGAGGCAGAGGGAGGTGCTTGCTCAGGTTCAGCAGGTTTAAAATTCTTTGCCTTCTGTTGCTTCCCTTGTTTGCCAGCCTTTACCACCTTGGGAGCAGTCTGCTCAGTTTTCCCAGCAACAGGACAGCCAGCTGGAGGAGAGGCCAAAGGGGAGCATGGTGGGGTAGCACGGGGGGCAGAGGCAGACTTAGGAGAGGTAGGGGAGCTTGAGGAGGCAGATAGAGAGGAGCGTTTCCTGCGTCCAGCAGGAACTGGCTTAGGAGCAGTGGTGTGAGGAGAAGAGGACAGCTTGGGGTTAGTTTTGCCCTCTTTAGGCTTTGCCTGAGAGGGAGCAGGAGCCGCAGCAGCAGGTGTGGCTAATGGAAATAAAAGGGCTAGAGTGACTTTTTTTTGCCTATTAAAAAGTGCATGGTGTAAACCATCACATCCATGCTGGTTATGAGGGATGCAGTCAATTGCACAAATGTGTTAAATTGCTCCACAAAATGACAACAGGCTACAAAATCAAACCAAACACACCTTGATTATCTTGTTAGGAATTAAGACTTTGCAAAAACACCAGTCAACTGCACGTGTGAGAACCTGACAGGGACTGGCAATGAACTACGGCACTAAAAGATTTGCAACAAACTAACATTGTTCAAAGATTAACACAAACCTTTGGTACATTTCAAGTAGGGCTGCACGATGTGTCATTTAAGTTATCGCAATGTACGAATCCACAAAAGTCACATCGCAGGATGTGCGATGTAGGCTGTCGTAGTTGATCCGTTATTCATTAACTGTACGGCCAAGCTGCTCCCCAGCCCTTGACGAATGTGATTTGCGGAAAGTGCGCGAAAGAGAGAGCGCAGGAGAGAGACAGAGGGAGAGAGATTTTCCAATATCGTGCAGCCCTAATTTCAAGTTCATGTAAACTGGATGTTACTACCCACTTCAGCATTGTAATGCAGAAAATATATGCATTACTTTATGGTAAATTAGACAAAAAAAAAAAAAAAAAAAAAAACATTCAAAATCTGAAAGAACAATCACTCAGTTAAACAGTGTAGTATTGCCTATTCAACAAATAAAGTTGTAACAAAACTGAAACAGTGAATATTAGTAAAGCAAATACCCTCAGAGGCACAAGTAATGAACTGCTTTTTTGTTATTTATATATAGTGGTATATGTTATTATATAAGTGGTATATTGCTTCTTCAGTACATGATCCCAATTAAAAATAAGTCTAAACATAAATATATTGTGAAAATGATTACAGAGCAATATAAACTTAATATATAGTGGCCAAAAACACCCTCCTCCTGGGTCAGTGTGCAAGCAAGCAATGATGTGTGAGACTGGATAGGTCTTATGTGCATTTGTGTTGAAAAAGACACAGTAAAATTGACCACGTTGTTGGTTAAAATTATGAACTGTGATCCCTCCATCAGTATTGGTAAATTTGCAATAATAGGTCACAAGATACACTTCTAACTTTCATAACAACAGCAAAAAAACTACTTTCATAAATGTTTACTTTATAACTTTCACAACAGACTAGAGAGAGCCCACTGCTAATTTATTCCATACAATGCCCAAGTCCCAACTTCAAATAAAAATCAAAACAGCAGTTAAGAAATCAAGAAGTATATTAAATATATTTAATCAGAGAATGTATGAAATACTTAGCTTTTTTTTACTATAAATCTGATGGAAAATATCATGACTCTCAAAACCAAGGCAATAACATTCTTCCTAGTGGAAAAACATTTTCTCTTGCTTTACAAAAATGCCCCTTGTAACGGCTCCAATAAATCATATTTCCTATTCATACTGTCATAACTGTGGTTTACCAAAGTGCCATCCAAAAGATAGTGTTCCATATCTATGATTCACATTTTTGACATTTATGATTTGTATGCTTAGTCAACTTTTCTTAAAATGATTAATTTTGTTGCTTTAACACTTAGCTATAAATATTTACATTGATGCCGTACATTAAGATATACACCAAAAGCATGTTCCTCAAAATCAGAATCATTGGGAGACCAGAAAGCCTTAAAATATATTAAGTGTACAATAAATCCTTCCAATTAAGAACGACACACTTCCTAGTCTAAGATAAATGTCTTACAGCTATTCTGGTTGCAGCCATTAAAGTTCAGTGAAATGTTAGGAAAATGTTCATGCAGAGTGGTACTGTCCATATTCCATGCACAAAAAAAAAAAAAAGTAAGGATGCATGTGGTTTCAATATCAACTCAACTTTAGTGTAATATTACGGTAATCAGTACAGGCAAACACATTGTTGGGCAAGGCAGTCCTGGATCACTTTCAGAATCAAATGTTGTTACTAGCTCATAACTATATTCATAAGTAGGCTAATTCATTAAATAAAAAAACTGCACTGAAGGTTTGAGTTGAAGCTTAAAGAGCCAATTCTCCCCCAAAACTATCAATAATTTTTTTGTTGAGAAATTATATATATCCTGTTTTTTTTTACTCTGTTAAATTTAAGTCAATAACAATTTCCAAAAAATCTTATTTTGTGTTCCGCAGAAGAAATCCATACAGGTTTGGATCAACATAAAAATTGGCTGAACTATCCCACTGCCAGAACTAGTGCAGTTCTTTTTAAATCCAGGGAGGGGCTCAAAAACATTAACCTAAAAACTTTAGGTGGAGAAATCTGACTCAAACAGCATCCCCACCCAGCAAAACAACATGTCACCACTCCAACTAGAGAAACTCGCTTCGTGGAGTTTCTACAACAGCTGCTAGGACCATAAAAAACCCTGAAGAAAATCTAAAACAGGTGCAAAAACACTGTAAAAATAGAATGATCAAACTCACAGTAACTGCCTTATTTTTTTCCAAAATAAAGAATTCCCTAAAGGATCAACACTATAGCTCCAGGACTCCTCACACAACCTGGGTTGGTTTAGTTAGACATGCACATTTAGCAGCAGTACTGACCCGTCTCAGCCTGGGGCTGATGCATCTCCTGCTCTGTAACAGGGACAGTTTCTGTGGCTTCGCCTGGCATTCTGGACTGCAACAGAAATCAACAATACACAAATAAACAAGTTTTACAGAAAATAGTGTCAATAATAGGTTTAGACATGTGTTAGACTGTGCTGTGTGCTCATGTTTCTATTCAAAGTGAGCAGTACACTAGGCCTCTTCTCATAGGCCTCTACAGTCAGCTGTTAACAGCCGGATTAAATTTAACCACTGCTGTGTTCACATCTGATCCAAGTTTCCAGCTCGACTGATAACATTTCACAAGTCCACTGTATGGAAACTGTGAGTTTTATAAAAACCCACACATAATATAGACTATTAAACATCATAACTACACAAAAGCATGGTTTAACAGGCTGTGGGCGCGCGCGCGTAAAGTGACGCACACTTCACGTGTGTAACGGAGCAGCACTGTCCTCTATCAGAGAAAACTACCCAAATAATAACAAAACAAAGCGGTCAGCAGGAAATTAGTTTGATATTTTATAATATAATTTCACCGTGACATGTGTACCTCTGTATGTTCATAAACTGTTTGTTTAATAGGCAAGATCAACTTTCTAATGAGTGATTATTACTGACGCACACAAAGCAGGTTCATTTTGTCATTACATTTAAGAGTTTCCACAAATATCGCTCTAGTCGTTTATAAAACTATATTTCATGTGATCTCGTCGTGTTGTTAGACAGTCCTCGCACACATAAAACGCGCCCCCATTTTGAACAGTCAGCCGGTTGTGTTCATCAAGATATTTCCTCAAGAATCGAGACAAATAAACAAATCTTTACCGTTCAGCACAGAGGAACACTAAAGCATCGATACAAGTACTAAATCAGAGGTCAAACGCGTCGAAACAGCGTTGGATGACAGTAGATTTAACACAGAAGCACTCACTTGTTCAGGGCACAGGATCCAAGATGGCTGTAAGAGAGGGCTTCTGACCCCCGCGTCGCTCTGATGTCACAGCTCTGCTTCCGGCTCCGACAGGAAGTTGCTTTTGGATACGCTTTTGCCGACAGTGAGAACCCACATTTTCAGGTAAATATATCGTTTAGGTGCTTGAGCTCTGCTATTTTAGCGCAGATCTGTGTATACATTAATTAGACGTGATGGAGAATTCACAGTAACGTTAACAGTTTTAAAAGAAAGCATGTTTTTTTTGTATACAGAAAACGAGCAATGCTATGCTAACCTGACGCTTTTTTAAAAATCGTTTGCCTGACGTAACATTACTAATATTACGATCAAAAGCACTTTCTTTTATCGTAGGAGTTTAATGTGAGAAAATACATTAAGTAGGTTAAACACCTTCGTGTTATATAAGGTTAATGTTGTTTCACTAATTTAGCCCGAACTAATTTTGGCAGCGATATATTTTCATGTTTAAAGACACAAGTTATACTGTAAAAATATTATATACGAGAGAATATAATTAGTACATTTTTATTTTATTGTATTCTCTCTAGCATTGTTTGATGTATTTTTGTTTTACTGTTTTATCTATTTTTTTATATGTATAATTGATTTGATCTTACATTTGTTACACAGTTTTTCTCTCAAATCTTCCATGGACCCCTTAGTACTCCCTTGCTTCCTCTTGGGGGTCCCAAAAGATTCCTAAAAGCTTCTTCTGTTTATTTCCAGCAGAGAGATGTCTATGTCCCATTTGTATGGGCGTAGAGGGGATGAGGAGGAGGATGGTGTGGAAATTGAAAAGTTTGAGGTGTCCGAGTGGGATTTGGCCAACGAGTTCAACCCAGAGCGACGCAGATACAGACAGACTAAAGAAGAAGCAACTTACGGGATTTGGGCAGAGCATGACTCTGATGATGAGCGGCCCAGCTTTGGAGGGAAAAAGTATTTTGGCTGTTAAGTTGCTAGAGACCTTATTGAATAAGAGGTAAATGTCACTGACAATGTTAAATATTGATAATTGTATCCACACAGATCAAAGGACTATTCAGCTCCCGTGAACTTTGTGAGTGCTGGCCTGCGAAAGACTGCAGCTGAGGAGAAAGCAGAGCAGGAGGGTTCAGATGACTCGAATGATAGCGGAGATGCGCCTCCTCCACCCCGCACTGCTGCTTCCAAAAAACTCCAAACGGTAAAGTGAGATGTCAGTTCACAATAACAATGGCTTTCATTTGGAATATCGTATCCAAAAGTATTAAGGTTAATTATTTTTTTTTTGTAAATGTTTCTGAAAGCCCAGAAGTCTGAATATATTTGATCAGAAATACAGTAACATTGTTACATTGTATTACTATGTAAAATTATATATTTTAAAATATTTACATTTTCAGCATCATTACTCCAGTCTTCAGTGTTACATGTTCCTTCAGGAATCCTTGTAATATGCTCATCTGATGCTCAAGAAACATTTATTCTTATTATTAATGTTGAAACAGTTGTGCTGCTTAATAGTTTATGGAAATGTTTTTAGGATTCTTTAATTCATGTCTTTTCTGTCATGTTTGATCAATTAAATGAGTCTTTGGCTCGTAGAATAGGAGTATTTATTTCTTACAAATATAAAAGTCTTACTGATCCCAAATATTTGAACATTTGTGTCATATATGTCTTTGAATTCTTTATTTTAGGGTGGGAGCTTCAAGACATCCCAGAGGTTTGCAGGTGGTATCAGAACAGGGCAGGACCTCGGATCCTGGGAGAAACACACACGAGGCATTGGTCAAAAACTTCTGCAGAAGATGGGCTACGTTCCAGGAAAAGGATTGGGCAAAAATGCTCAAGGTAAAACAATTTAATCCTTTATTTCAAACTTCAGTATACTGGTTTTACTGCATCCAGCTTATTGCGAATTATGTTGTGCATCATGTGCTTACTTGGGGATGGTGTCATGATGTGAATGTCCTCTTCTGAATGTCTTTGTGTGAAGGTATTGTGAACCCGATTGAGGCGAAACTGCGGAAGGGAAAGGGAGCGGTTGGAGCATACGGTACTGAAAGGACCCAGCAGTCCCTGCAGGATTTCCCTGTTGTAGACTCTGAGGAGGAGGAAGAGAAAGTAAGTCAGCGTGAGCAAATTCCTGGTGGTTACAGTAAATAAATCAATTTCAAATGCTCAATCAGCATATTTAAATTAATTAAAGTGATCCTTTAAAATGCAGAATGGAGTCAGGAAACTAAACTAGCATTTGATTAAACAGATCAGCAGCACCTCAAACCTTTCTTAAGCAGCCCTGTTTTCAAATTGTTTGCTTAATTATTTTTTTTCATTGTTGTTTCATCTTTTGAAGGAGTTTCAGAGGGAGTTGGGCCAGTGGCGTAAAGAACCAGGAACGGCGAAGAAAAAGCCCAAATATTCTTACAAGACTGTGGAAGAGCTAAAAGCTCATGGCAAGTTGACCAGCAGGGGCATGAGCAGACCTGCTGGAGAACTGGCTCAGGTTAAGGTGAGAGTGCAGAGCACTTAGATAATGCACATTGGTCTTTAATATATCTCACAGGAAGCAGTTAACCCATCCTTCATGTGTTTCAGGTGATCGATATGACAGGCAGAGAGCAGAAGGTGTATCACAGTTACAGTCATATGAGTCAGAAGCACAGTGTTCCTGAAGAGGCTCCTTTGAGTGTGAGCACTCGAGAACAGAAGACCTCCGGCTTCTCCTTACCGGAGCTGGAACACAACCTCGAACTGCTGATTGAGCTGACAGAGCAAGACATCCTACAGGTACAGCACTCAGAAACTTGCACTGATTTACATTTGACATCAAATAATATATCATATCAATTAAGTAATAATGATAATAATTATAAAATTGTATGTAATAAATAAATCATTTAGTAGCCTTTTTGTAACCCTTCACATCTTGTGTATCATATTTAAATGATAATTCACCTTTTAATAAATGCTTGTTTCGGCCTAGTTCTTATGCTTGCTTTCAAGTGCTATTGGAAATTTCCTTATTCCTGCTTCTGAAGTTTTAATTACAAGTTTATTGTGGTCAAGTGCTTTGTTGTCTGAAAGAACAGAAATCATGGAGGACGGCCTGTTTATTTTTGCCTGTTTCTTGGGCAAGTCTTATTGAAGCCAAAAGGTATAGATTAGAAGATATTTAGTCCGTATCCAAAAGGTTTTGAATAAAATATAGCCATTGGTCGCCACAGTGCTATCTAGATGATATTAACCAGCTGATGATTCCTAAATTTCAGTGAAATAAATGCTATTTTTGCTGTGTTCAATACATACAATATGCATTAAATGGTTATGTATATATGTAAATATAAAAGACTGTAACGGTAGGAGAAAGCAAGTTGTAAGAAAAACAAATACAACTTTACAGTACTGCTATGTTAGTTTCTCTCCTCCACTTTTAAAGTTTACGGCTCTTAGTTCTGTCTAACTTTATATATATATATATATATATATATATATATATATATATATATATATATATATATATATATATAAGAAAAATGTAGTCTATATATAAAATATATTTTTATATAATATAAATATATGCATGTAAATACATATACTGTATGTGTGTGCTTATACACACACACACACAGTACGCACACATATTATGTAAACATGTAAACAAAAACTTTTATTTTGGATGCGATTAATCATTTGACAGCTCTAACGGTCTAATTTCAGACTAGGACATTTGTATTTATGATTATTTCTGATAGCACGTGAAGGCTGGATGAATTTTCTTAATTTCTGTCTGGGTTTGTGTTGTGTGTATAGAGTGCACGATGTCTGCAGCACGAAAAGGACACTGTGGTGACCCTGACCCATGAGAGCGACACACTGCAGGTCAGGCTGGCAGAGGAGGAACAGGCTCTTGGTCGGCTGGAGCAGGTGATGAACCTGGTGGATCGGTTTGAAGCCGGAGATAAGGAGGGCAACCCTGCGCTCTGCCTTCAGGAGTGCGCTAAGATTTTTCAACATCTGCAGACAGAGTTCTATCAAGAGTATAAAACCTTGGGTTTGGGAGACCTAGCTGTGTCTGTGGTGCATCCTTTATTGATGGAGAGACTTCGCAGTTGGGATCCACTGAAGGTATACATTTTATATAGTATGTATTTATAAAACCGTTCAAAAGTTTGGGCTCAGCAAGGTTTTTGAAAGCCCTTTATGCTCACCAAGGCTGCATTTATTTGTTAAAAACTAGTTCTGTCAAACGATTAATCACAATGAATCGCATCCAAAATAAATATAAAACTTTACTTAATATATGCATGTGTGCAGTGTACATTTATTATGTGTATACATAAATACACACACATGCATTTACATATTTCAGAAAATGTTATATATTAAATATATTTATAATATTAATTATATGCATATAAATATAGACGTAAATACAAGTAAATATCTTTGAAATATATACAATATGTGTGTGTATTTATATATACATAATAAATATAAAAATAGTACACATTATGCAAACAAAAACTTCATTTGACAGCACTAATATATATATATATATATGTATATGTGTATATGTATATGTATATGTCCATGTGTGTGTGTGCATGTGTATTTATATATAATGTACAAAATACACCCACATATTATGGAAACCAAAACTTATTTTTGATATGATTGTTTGATGGCACTATTAAAAATACAATTAAATAGTATTAAACATTAAAATAACCGTTTTTTAGTTGAATATATTATAAAATGTTATATAATTAAAAAAAATTTTTTAAAGTCCAGTAGTCCCAAGCTACTCATAAAATCTTGTTAGATCTTTGTATTAATCATCATTGATTTTGTTATTGTTTCCATACTTTGTATAAGCTCTGGATTATTATATATGAATTCAGTACTCTTTCTCTGTTGATCTAAAGGACTGTGCGGATGGATTAGAGGAAGTCGGTCAGTGGAGAGCCATTCTTGAAAGCTCACAATCTCTTCATGGTGGCCCAGACACTTCTAACATGGACCCCTATCACAGGTAACCCATAACTGGAAGTGTGTGTGTGGAGGGTCTGTGGAAGAAAATGACTCGAGCGTGTTTTGTGTGCAGGTTGATATGGGAAGTGTGGGTTCCAGTCATGAGGAGCTGTGTGTCTCAGTGGCAGCCTAGAAACGTGGGGCCCATGGTGGACTGTGTGGAGTGCTGGGCTCCTGTATTGCCGCTGTGGATTCTGGACCATGTTTTGGAGCAGCTTATTTTCCCACGACTACAAAGAGAGGTTTGTGCTGATCACATGACCGATTCACACTTTCTTGTCCAACATAAGTATGATTAAGTTCGAATCTCTCTCTGTTTTTGGATAGGTGGACAATTGGAACCCACTGACAGACACAGTGCCAATCCACTCATGGATTCATCCCTGGCTGCCTCTAATGCAAACCCGTCTTGAGCCGCTGTACGCACCCATCCGCAGTAAACTAGCCCATGCCCTGCAGCGCTGGCACCCCAGTGACTCCTCCGCCAGACTCATTCTAGAACCCTGGAAAGAGGTCTTCACACCCGGTGCCTGGGAGGCCTTCATGGTCAAAAATATTGTTCCCAAATTAGGTATGTCCTTATCTTTTAGATTGTCAGTGTCAGACTTTGGGAGTCTTAGGGAGTCTCTGGAGGTTTTGCTACTGTGTTGCAGCTCTGTGTTTGGGAGAGCTGGTGGTGAATCCTCATCAGCAAATACTGGAACCGTTCAACTGGGTGATGGACTGGGAAGGGATGCTCTCGGTCTCCACCATGGTTGGACTGCTGGATAAGAATTTCTTCCCTAAATGGCTACAGGTCAGTCAGTCTAAAGAATAATTTTTTTTGAATAAAAATTATTTAGAATAAACATCAGTTAGAGCCAAACTTGACTGGCGAATACATCAGTATGGCTTGCATTTTGGAACTAAATGTGTGATTGACCAAGAGTGCCACTTATGAAGGAATTAATTATATATTTTTTTTATTAATTTTTTTGAATGAACCTATTTATTAAGACATTGGCCGATATTTTAAAAAATCTAATTTATATTGTATTATTTTTGATAGATTTAACCAACATTTTAAATATTTAATACACATTTTAATATTAAATGTACATTTTTACATTTCTATTCAAAGTTTAAAATGTGATTCATTCATTTTACTGTTACATTGAACTACATACACAACTATTAGCATTAGAAAAACTACAAAAAAAAAATATATTAATTGCTTTAGTTGACCCTTAAAGCTGCGGTAGGTAACTTTTGACGCTCTAGCGGTTAATAAACAGAACTGCTTGCATCTTGCGGAAGAACATCGTAGCCGGAACTACTTCTCTCTGTTTATGTCTATGAAGAATCACAAAGGTGCTGGGTTACTCCGCCGCGGTACCCCCGAAGCAATCTAAAATAGTCAGAATATAAACACTTATTATAGGTGCACCCTAGTGATTCAGGACCAAAAACACGCCAAAGCCAAAAACACGGTTTGGAAAATGGATTCATGGTGTACTCTCTTATTATGTTCATTTTTCTACATTTTGAACACAAACAAAGTAACAGACCGCAGCTCTGATTGTTTATTTTTTACCGGGAGCGATGGAGTTTGCAAATGGCAATAGGACCACTGGGAGGAGCTTGATTTTTTTTTTCACAGATTGAACTCATTCACAAGTTGACTACTAGGTGTTTTTTTTTTTTCTTTTGGTGCAGGTGTTGTGTTCCTGGCTCAGTAACAACCCAAACTATGAGGAGATCACCAAGTGGTATCTGGGCTGGAAAAGCTTGCTCTCAGAGACCCTGCTCAGTCACCCACTGGTCAAAGAAAAACTGAACGAGGCCCTTGACATCATGAATCGTGCTGTTGCATCTGGGCTAGGTCAGTCACTAGAAAAAAATAACATACAAAGTCCACTAAATGTGTTTGTAGCTTTGTACAGGTCTCTCATTCTTCCTTCAACTTCACTTATGTATTTTGCAGGTGGGTACATGCAACCTGGAGCGAGAGAGAACATTGCATATCTGATTCAAACTGAGAGAAGGAAAGATTTCCAGTGCGAGCCTCAGCCTGAGCGCCGTGACATGGAGAATTCTGTCACACGGCCACCAGGCACCACAGCAGTACCAGCATCTGTACCTACCAACTTTAAAGATCTAGTCCAGGCCAAAGCTGAGGAGAACGGCATCGTCTTCATGCCACTGGTGGCTAAACGGCATATGGGCAAACAGTTGTTCACATTTGGTAGAATAGTCATCTACATTGAGCGTGGAGTGGTCTTTGTCCAAGGCGAGAAAACCTGGGTTCCAACATCACTACAGAGTCTGATTGACATGGCCAAATGAGACTGATGCTCCGTCAAAGAGAAGCTGTTTAAATGTTGCTGTCTAGTCTGCTTCCATGCAGTTTATTACACTGTATCAGACTTGTCTATCAATGTTGTTTTATATTGCTGAAGAACTGGTTGTGAATAAAATTGTCTTTAACACCATGCTTGAGTCATGCGAAATACAGATGTCACAACAACCACTTTTTGTATTTTTCCTCTCTTTTAACCAGACAACAAATATAACATTTGTACAAGTTATTTTATTTAGCTGGTAGAACAATTAAACAAACAAAAAAAAGGTTGATTTACACAAAACAGAGCATG
Organism: Carassius auratus; assembly: GCF_003368295.1. Lineage (NCBI taxonomy): Eukaryota > Metazoa > Chordata > Actinopteri > Cypriniformes > Cyprinidae > Carassius > Carassius auratus. Next base: position 8,171,914 of record NC_039265.1, on the reverse strand, counting down.
AGGGAAAACCTATTCCCAGTAGTAAAGTAAAGAAACACAGTATCACATGAAAATAAATGACATTATTTCATACATAATCGTCCAATGACATGTTTCAGAGCAGAACTATTGTGGATCTTTGAATGTGGAGGTGTCTATATCTACAGAAGCAGACAGTCAGCAGATAAACGTACATGAATTCTGATAAACTGCTGTTTTATAGTTCCAGCTCTTCTGTCTTAGAAGTCCTTCTGAAGATCTGCAAAACCCAAAAATCAATCATATTCAAACAATCAAATGATAATCTGCAGTCTCACAACACCTAGAACCACCATCAACACTTAAGCCAATCCTTATTTTTTTTATTATATAATGGCCAATATTAAGAATTTGAACTATTTTGTCTAACTAAATAAAAATAAAAACATACTGACTAAAGATTACATTTTAACATGGCTAAATTAGTGTTTTTAAAGATGAACTCTGTTGTCATTTAATGCTAAGATTTACATGTAAAAATAGAGGATATTAGCATGCAGAATTAAATATGCAATTTTGACCAATAACCGATGTGTCGTGCATCCCTAATCCATTTGTAATGTAAAAGCTGAGATCAAGTGTATGTGGAAAAACAGAAAAATTTTCTATCTCACCACTCTTCTTCAGCATATCTCCTTTCCGAGATCGAGCCATTGCCTCCAAAAACCGATCAAAGACCTTCACATACTTGGCCAGGCTGGTCCGCTTGTAGTCTACAAATAAACAAAACCATGTTCAGCACACAGTACAAGCCCACAGAACGGAAGCTGACTCTTGAACAATCCCAACATGTAGAAACCAATTCAACTGAACAGTCGATGTTTGCTCACCTCGGATTCTGCGTCGTTCTCCAGCTTCCTGTTCATTCTCCTTGTCCTTCATGTCATCTTCCTCTGCCTCTTCTGCTCTGGGTCTCTCCAGCTCCTCACAGATCAGACTACAGAGAGACCAGTGAGTCTAGCATATCGAACATCCTTAAGTATATATATAAGCAGTTGTCACATTATGTGGAACAACCTGACAAAGAAGGACACTGAAATATTCAGCATTTACCTGATCGTAGGCACCTCAAAAGGATCAAACGTGTTCAGTTCTTTCAGATCTATTGGCACTGAGATTCGACCTAAAGAAAATGTTGAATACAGTATCAAACTGAAATAAAATTGTTAACCCATTGTACCTGAAACTTAAAGCACAGATGAAACTTGCACCACAAAACTAGCTATGCGATTCTGTAAAAAAAAAAAAAAAAAAAACTTCAGTCTTCAGTGTCACATGATCATTCAGAAATCATTCTAATACGCTGATTTGCTCATAATGAAACATTATCATTAATGTTAAAAACAGTTTTGCTGCTTTAAGTTTTTTTGGAAACAGTCATCCCAAAAGAAAAACAAACAAAAACAACTTTCTTAGCCCAAACGTTGAAACAGCAGTGTATAAAGTCCGTTTCTCACCTGTCTTTGGGTGTACGCTGAAGGGGCTCTTCAGTAAGTGGTTGACTCCTTTACTGACGTTGACATCCAGGCGTGGGTAACAGTACTGCAGCATGATCTCCTTATCGAAGTACTGACCCCCCTTCTTACTATTCGACTTCACAGACACACATGAAAAATGAAAATCATAGGAAACTCAACTACCTTCCCTGGTAAAAGATTTCACTTGTCTACAAAGAGGAGAGGTTATCTCAAGGTTGTTGTGTGGTCAGTGGTGCCAGTACTTTGCTTTTACCTTTTTACGTGCAACCAGATCGCAGAGTAGGTCCCATCGCTTCATTGGGTCCTTTTCATCCTTAAAAGAGACTGCCAGGTCCTTTTTGATATGTGCAAGTCAGACTTAAAGAAATAACGGTCAAGTAGTCTCCTCATATAAAAGGAGTTACACTAATGAAATGACACAATGAAAACCTGCTTAAGTATTTCCAGTCTTTTTTTAATATGGTATCAAAACTGGTACAGAGAATTGTGAAATCTGACTGGTATTTGTATATGAACTACTGAAATCCTGGTATTGTGACAGCACTACTGGGAATGAAAGGATATCTTCAGGCAACACAGCGAGCACTTTATCTACACTCTCCTTACTGCCCAATATGTCCTGGTCCACAATGGCATACTGACGGAAATAGCGCTCCACCACCAACAGAGAATGACTAAAAGAAAAAGAGAGAGACTACGGTTACATTATTGACACGCACGTGTTATATGCCTACGGAAGTATGTCATTATTTCCCCTTACTTGATGAAAGGATGGATTGGATCTGACAACACAACTTTTCTCAAGGTCTCCTCACCACCCTAAATAAACATGTACAGGGCACACAATTGAATGAATGAAATTACAGCTTTTAGATTACACAGCTGAACATAAAAAACAGATTCTAGAATGATCAATTATCTGATGAGGGTACCTTGATTAAACTGAGATACTCTGCCACGGCAGAGCGCGCCGCCACTGAGAGCTTCCTAGCAGCATCATCACAAACCCAGCAGTGCACCCCTCTCCGGCCCGAGTACACCCACAGGAGATGATGGAAGCCAAAGTCCTCTGAACCACACAAACAGCACAAAATTGGTTAAATTCAATTCAATTTGTACATCTGTTATGATGTTACTCAAAACTGTTAGTTCTGTTGATAAAAAGTTATGCTTACCCCGAAGTGCCCGGTCCAGAATACGGATAGCAATGGTCATTAAAGTCCAGCACTTTGAGCAGATATCAGCAGCACTAAAGAACAAAAAGAAAATAACTGCATTTAAAGCAATAGTCCATGAGATGAAAGAAGCAGAAAAGGCATCTGTATACCTGCAGCAACGTCTGACATCATCATAGTCTGTCATGTCAATGTCAAACACCAGCTCCTTCTCCAGCGCCTGGAAGGTCCCAGACTTCACTGCGTTATGTTGACTGGGCTGTCAATCACAGAACCAGAGAAATTAGGAGACATTTCAGTTCATTTTTTTCCCTACAACAAATATGAAGCAGTTTAAAGTAGTAGTAATTTATTTTATTGCCATGTATGCATCTAAGGCTATCTTATTTGCAAAAAAACTGAGTAGTAACAACACAAGAGTTACAGAAACACAAAATAAGAACCAATCAAATACAGAAGTTAAAATTATACAAGATAAAATTAATAATAATAATTTAATATCTTTTGAGCATACTTCGTTTAAAAAGTTCATTTAAAACAGGATGAAGCAGATTAAAGAGCAACAAATGTAATTATAATTGACATTTAAATATGAATGTTTTTTAGAAGCATCTAATCACACAGCAAATATTTCATAGCAACAAAGACATAAATATACTTACTAGATTATTATCTACGTAGCTACAGAACTATGAAACCACAGCACAATTTTATTTGTATATTTTGCCCACTTTTTTCCTTGATTTTAAATCCTGTGTGTGACAAACACATTTCTAGAAGTATAGATATTCCATCAAGTCTTTCAATTAATATGTATAGACATAAAAAATAATCAAAATAATGCTGTTTTAGCATATAGCACCACAGGGCATGCAATTATAACTGAAATATAACCTAATATAATCTCAATGTAATGTAATATAATATAATATAGAGGAGTTATATTACCCTGTGGCTGTAGACTGCTCCAATATCAATCTTGTATGGGACCATCTTTTGCATCTCTTTCTCCAGCTCATTCTGTGTGGTGAAGGACTGATATCTCACATAAATGTCATCTTTCAGGGTGAAGGAAAACTCGCGGTTCTGGAAGTAATTTTTAGACACTGCAAGAGGCAAAATTAGAAATATTGATTCTAATAGTGTTGAGGTAGAGACATAAATGTTGTTGAAAGATAAAGTATGCATGTAAAAGACATATTGCATAAACTAAAAACTCATAAAACAAATAGTACAAGAACTACAGAAAGACAGCATTTTACCGACCAGTCCGACATTGGCAAGTTAGTGGCTGAGAAATGTACTTACCCCCGCCATAACTTAACCAGCGATAGTACTGTGAGAACGGGAACAGTCTGCGGTAATAAATAGGCAACAAGTCAGGCAAACAAGCTGGATCATAATCTGAGTTTGACATACTTAAATCGTACAGTGTTTATTCTCAGTGACAGCTGACCCTACAAACAGCGCGGGAAAATTTACGTAAGTAGGAAATGACGTACTCGGTTCTTGTTCGTTGGTCTCGCGCACGGGTAATGTTACTATTTTCCGCTTGCTGTGCTGCCACCTAAAGGTTCGGAAAGGAGTGGGTTATGATTATGATTATACAGACTCGTGATTAAAAATAGACAGTCCACACACCTGTTTCGCACTCCTGCAATCCCGAGACGTTACATCGGGTAGAAGATGGATGGTGAATGTGTGATTTACATCAGGCGAACTCGTACAGATTAACAGTTTTGCCCCAATACATTTCTAAAAGACAACAGTATCAATAGAAGAGTTTGAGAAATTTGTGAAATTTGTGAATATAACAGTGGAACATCTGTTAAATATCAGGCTTGGACAGTATACTTTTTATTATGCAAGAAATGTGAATAAATTGTGTGTGTATTAAGGGTATTTGAATGCTAAATGCGTAATTAGCCTTAGCAAAAGGAAGGAGTTGTAAAAAAAAATGTATAAATATTAATCTAAATACATAATTTTCTAACTAGAATGCTATTAAACACAAAAGGTAGAATTGTTTTATTTGTTTAAAATATATGCTGCTGAATGTACCACTAAACATTGTTAGAAGACAAAATAAATAAAGTACTAATAGTGTGAATAGTGTGTTTGAAGGGATAGCTCACATAAAAATGAAAATCCTGTCATCTTTTGAAGTTCATTGTATTTTATGATGCCTTTAGGACCTTTTGGGATATCCTAAGTTTTGGTTACCTGGACTTTGAGTGGAGGGACAGAAACCTCTTCAGGCTTCATTAAAATATCTTAAAGGGATACCCAAAATGAAAATTCTGTCTGGTTAGAGAGCTCTCAGAATTCATCAAAAATATCTTAATTTGTGTTCCGAAGATGAATGAAGGTCTCTCAGGTTTGGGACGACATGAGGCTGAGTAATTAATGACAGAATTTTCATTTTTGGGTGAACTATCCCTTTAAGGTGTGTTTCAAAGACTAATCAAAGTCTTATGAGATTGGATTTACATTTTTGGGTGAACTATCCTTTTAAGATGTTTTTTTGTAAATGTCAGAGGTAACAGCCATTTCAAATATTATTGGTTATGTACTAAAATATGTGGCTCAAACAGAAAACCAGTCAACCTTTTAATATCTGCATTCAGCATAAAACCATCCAACACTGACATGCTTTTTTCTGAACTACATTTCTCTTTCAGAGTCTCTGTCTTACCACAGGAGGGCAGAAACCACTTGAGTACTGGAGAGACTGCGACAGTCATATTGACTGCATGCATATTGATAATTCTGCAGCTGACATTTCTGTAGATCCAATGTGCTGAGTCCACAGTCACCGCAGTAAACAGGTGAAGGTGTATAAATGTTTGATATGATGCCTGTGTCTATGTAAAGATGTGTGGGTATGATGTTGCACTGGCCCATCACCAGGAATATTATCCCAGGCCTTTGTCCGGTGCCAGTGAATGAAAGGCCCCACCAAGGAATCCAGTGATGGAACAACAAACACTGTCCCAGGCATCATGCACTAAAACAGAAACTGGGATGCATCCTCTCGCTAACACTTTAAAGAAACCTCATATTTTATTTGAATAACTGACTGTAAATCCTAATGGAGTGCAGCTCACAGGAACTCTTGTACAAGTGAGTGCTCTCACAGAGAGAGAGTGTCTGACTGAGAGCACTTGTGTCTGAGTGTACTAGTCTCATTTACTCCTCTCACTGACTTTCTTTTATTTCGTTTTGAATTCAGTACGTTCAGGTTAAGCAATGCCTAGTTGTTCCTTATGCATTTTATAGGATTTTACTTTCGTCAGCAAGCCTCTATATTAATGACTAGCAGCTTCCTGAGTGGCTCAGCAGAGACGTTCTCATGTAGCAACTGGTCAGTGCTATTTTAGGCTTAATATCCTTCCCTGAAGAAGTGCATTTCCTGTCGTCCTTCACAGATCCTTTTTCAGCACTTTGAATAATTGTCTTCCTGTTCTTGAAGATATGCTTTCCTCTAATAGCAGAGCATGTTGTTGTACTGTAAGGAGGTAAGCTGTCATAATGCAACCTATGATTAAATAGCTTTTCAGCTAAATTATAACAGTAAAGCAATTATGAAACCCAGATGACATATGTACACTACCGTTGAAAGTTTGGGTTAGTAAGATAATTATTTGAAAGAAATAAATTCTTTTATTAGGCAAGGACACATTAAACTGATCAAATGTGACAGCGAAGACTCTGATAAAAAGTTACAGAAGATTTTTGTTTCAAATAAATGCTGGTATTTTGAACTTTTTTATTTATCAGAATCCTGAAAAAAATATATAATTGTTTTCACATAAATCTTAATTAGCTCACTTGTTTTTAATATCAATAATAATAATAAATGTTTCAAATCAGCAGATTAGAATGAATATTTAAGGATCATGACTGGAGTCATGATGCTTAAAATTCAGCTTTGCCACCACAGAAATCAATTACACTTTTAAAAATATTAAAATAGAAAGTTAATTTAAATTAAAGTAATATTCCACAACATTACTATATTTAATTGACTCATTGCCTAGTGAGCAAAGGAGACTTAAAAAGTAAAAAATATTACCCCAATTTTTGTAATGGTAGTGTAAAACAATTAATTAATTAATTAAAATTGTACAACAATTTATAAAATGTAACAACTTGCCCTGATCTGAAGTTTATTTACAAATATATATATATATATATATATATATATATATATATATATATATATATATGAACATGAACATGGAAAAAATCTACCATGCTGGTCTTGAGAGTACAGGTTCAGGTTTCAGTAAATCTACCTTGATTTTATGGTTGGCTTTCACCTGAGTACATGCTACATTCTCATTTGTAAGTCACTTTGGATAAAAGCGTCTGCTAAATGATTAAATGTAAATGTTCACTGGTTATAATATGGAAGTTTGGAGGACAGAAATCACAAAAAAATTGTTCTAACTTAACAAAGTTGAAGTGCAGTAATTGAAACCCACATAAAAATTACTGCTAGGAAAAAACACTTTGGTATAATTTGATTTTTGACTCGAAACCTCACAATTACTGAGAAATAGTCCTTGTGACAACTTCTCATATGACAGCTAGCTCCTACGTTACTGAAACTGAAGCTTGCAAACCTCTTTTTAGTGTTTGTTTGGCACAGAATCTCTGTGATGAGATAAATAAAAAGAGGTTGGCGGTGCAAGTTCAGCACCACCTTGTTTACTTGATCAGCCTTGACAGAAATAGACTGTAATGTTTGTCTTATAACAATGGCTGTTGTTGCGGGGCAGGATGAGGGGCTGGTAGAGAAGCACAGAGGGGAGAGAGGCTTATCTGGGCGACAGGGTGAAGCATGTCAGCGCTTCAGCTACGAAACTCCATCGACACGCGAGTCTCTATTGTTCAGTTCACATCCTCCTCCTCCTCCTCCTCCTTCAGTAGTGTTCTCCATGTGTGGGTGGAAGTGACTTTTCCCTCGGTGGAAAATCTCAAAGCCGGGCTTCCCTTTATTCCGAGGAAGAAAGAGAACTTCCTTCAAAACAGGTGCAGACTGTTGATGGGGGGCTTGTGCTGGTGAGACAGACTCTGACACACTTCTGATCTGAGGAGGATGCCTGCCGTTTAGGTAACTTAATTACCAATGGTATCTCACCCAGCAACAGCTATCTAGGAGTATTATGAACATTAATACGCAGTCTTGATCGTCATTTGTGTTCATTCGAATCAAATGAACTTCAAATGGGGTCATCGCACAGAAAGGGTTGTGTGGAGATGGTTTCCATTACTGATAAATGCAGGGCACAGGTGTTAATTAAAACGTACCGCTTCAGTTGGCCTGAAAAGCGTATGTTTGGCGCTTTCATCTTCACGCAGAGAATGTACCTGTGCTCAAAAGAGAGCTGAATCTGTTAAATATTTCATTTTTCACCATTTTTCTCTTTCAGGCTGTTGAAAACTAAGTCTGTTTGCACACACGCACCTACACAGACACTCACTGAGACTTAGCTGCTGTTGCTATGACTACATGCTTTCTGCGCTAAATGTTTTGTCTGACACTGTAAAGTCAAAGAGAATGCTCATGTTTTCATATCTGCTTGCTCCTCTCAGGCACGCTCAAGGTTGTGGGTAATTTTGATTACAGCTTTGTGTGACCTTGAGAATCTTACAGAGCGGCCTACAATACCGAGCTTTCTTTGTTGTGAACTGTTTACACATGACTAGCAGCAATGCACAGAATATCCTGATTTTTACTTTAATCTGTGCCATGAGTTTTTAACCTTTGGATATCTTGGTGGATAATTAATTTTAATGTAATTACACACTTTGTTTTTATGCCAAGGTTTAGGGTGGGGAATCATAAGAAATTTTCCAGTTCTGGTTGCATTTAATAATAAAATATTATGGACAAATTATTTAATTGTACTAAATATGTTTAATATGGGAGAGACATACAGTATACTTTTATATAATATAATTAAAATATTAATATTTGAGAATATGATTAACGTCAAAAATGTATTGTTAATTATTATTATTAAATAAATGTTATTATATTTGCAGTATTAACATTACTAGATTTAGTGTTGAAATTTCACAGTTCTGGTTACAATTTCTGGTTCCATTCAATAATAAAATATTATGGGAAAGTTATTGAAAATAATTTAATTTTGCTAAATATATTTAATATTAGAAAGACAACTAAGTTTAAAGTTACTTACTCTAATATAATAAAATATAATGTAATATTTAAAATGTGAAAATATATGATAAAATCATAAAAAGTTGTATTATGTTTGAAAATTACATATATTAATAACATTTCATGATATTGTATTTTTTTTGTTTTCTATGTATTTTTTTATTTTTTATTTATTTTTAATAAAATTTTATTTTTATTTTTATTAACTGAGTTTCTCAAGAAGTAATCGGCAGGCCCCCTGCAATCCCACCTCGTGTCCTCTGTTGTAGACCATTGCTTTTGCAACTGCTCCAAATTCTCTCAAATCTCTAACTTTGAAGTCTGTAGTGCTCATGCTGATAGTGATAAGCTATGAAAGCAGTTTTCTTAAATTATATCTTTAATCATCATTTAATTGTCTGGCATATTGTCAGTTGCTGTGAAACTTGATTGATAGCATATTACAAACATGGAATTGCATTCAGGCTTCATTGTTGTATATTTTGTTCGTTTCCTGGTTTACCAGGAAAATATTGTATCAAGATTCCCTTTTTCTTTTTTTCTTTTTTCTTTTTTTTCCTTTTCTTTTTTTTTTTTTTAAGTTACCAATATCTGCGTGATATTGTGACATATACAAGGATTTAGGGAAGTTTCCTCACCCTGCTGTGATTGTGGGCACTACTGCATGTGTAGTCTACCCTGACCTAATTAGTTATTTACACTTTCACACCCAACTGAACTCCATATGTTAAAATGTGTCCTTAACTTAAGGACCTTAAGAGACAAAAATCTCTTTAGTACCATATCCCGACAATGCATACATATATACTTTTTTTTTATTATTTTTTATTTATTTTAGAATTAGTTAACACTGATAAACAGGTCAATCCAAAGTCAGGCACCTGAGCTCAACATGGGACATCCAGGCAGTTTATATTTTTTTCAGATTATTTTTACAGTAAAACATTGTTCTTCAACATTTTCAGCTGTAACCAGCAAAAACCCTGTTCTACTTTTAAAGTCCAGACATGTATGGCCGTCCTGACCAGTCCAAACACAACCCACACCTTCTTTCTTCTCTATAGCCCAGAGACCCAGATGCCATAAAACCACGGTTGGCTAATTAAACAGCCAAATGTGCTCATCCATTATCAGCATACCTCAGGGGTTCACTGTGACACACTGTACATATGTGTGAGAGTGACTGATAGTGGGGGTTGGGTGAACCTCATGGGTTTTAGGGCAGCCTAAGGGACCCCATTGGCAAGAAAAAGCCCATGGCAGTGTGAGAGGTATGCTCATATGAGGGCAAATGTGTGCGGTTGTTTTGTTCTGTTTCACACGCATCAGAAATTAGCAGTGCAGGAGTCTCAAAACACTGTGGCAGAACACAAAAGAAGATGGTCTAGTGTGGTTTTGGACCCCATTTACTTTCATTCTATGGAGACAAACAGTTGAGACGTTCTTGAAATTATAACAAAAAGTTAGATTCCCTTCATCAAGTGAGCATCGAATGATGACAAAGGTAAAATATTCCAAATAATCTGATGTATATTCAGTATTGATATCATGCATCTCTGAAAAGGACATGTAATATAAATCAGAACTGTATGATGATGTGAGTTGAGAGGTTTCACATTGTTTATGGTAATGTCTGAATAAATTGAATATGCTGATTATGTACATTCATTTCTCCTGAGGCAACGAGGCCAGCTTGTTCTTGTGTGAGTGTGTGTGTGTGTGTGTGTGTGTGTGAGACATGCTTTCTGCTCCAGTGAACAGACAGTCACCCTGACTGAATCAACAAGGGTTGACTGAGCTTGTTGCTTTGGAACAGCACTGAAATTCTGTTTTGAACCTTAAAACAACAATCCTCTGATAATATAAGTATGTGAAGGTGAATAACACATGCAGAAAAGGTGTATACGATAGTAGAAACCACATTTGAAGGTCTGAACTCTCATACTGAACACATTTGTGTTTTCTCCTGTCATTATGATCCCACGTTATTTCAGCAGTTCTAGACGATCTATGGCATTGTTAGCGATGGAGTCACGGTGGCTGGTTTGATGGCTCTGTGTGTGTTTGTGTGCACTGCAGACTGCAGCTCGTCAGTAATTGGAGAGAAGAAGTCTCCCCCCATCATTGCATTCCCTCCTTTACTGATTTCTCCCCAGTTTCTCACACTAGGCTTCTGTATGTTGGATGTGAGGCACTGGTAATGAGCTGGCATTCTGTCATTCCCTTACTTGACACCATATAGCCCTAGAGAGGAGAGAGGGACTGGGGCTGTTTGGGTGGAGAGGACTTCAATCAGCTGGATGCTGCTAGAGCTCTTTCGCTAAGCAAACCCTATCTGATGCTGGATTTATCATTATAAAATCATGTTTAACGGCCATGCTTCAAGCTGTGACTGGTCAAGGTCATCTTGATCTAATGCATTAAATTAAAGAGCTGAACATGGTGTGGGGTAACACTTTATTTTAAGGTGTCCTTGTTACACTTTTCATGCAATTTACTATTATAATAACATAATTAAAATAAGCATGATAACTTCAAATAAGCATAGTTACATGCAAGTAACCATGATCCTAATCATAACCCTAACCATATAGTAAGTACATGTAATCAATTAATTAATATTAGTCAGTACTTAAATGTATAATTAAACTGTAACAACACCTTAATATAAAGTGTAGCCTGGTGTGGTATACAGGCACTCTTTGTCTATTTATATGCTGTACTGTACTGTGAATATACCATTTAAAGGTACTAGACTGAAGAGTTGACTGAGGAACATGATGTACAGTAGGTAAGGGCTTTTGAACTGGTTTTGTGTAGAAATTCATAGAATTAAGAAACTATGCAAAATGACTAAATTCTTCATATTTTCACTGCTCCTTGCAATTGAGAGGTTTTGTGCCAAAATATCATATAACGTTAAAAGTGAAAATCACTGAAAAATGTAAATTACTCTCCCTCATTGCTCCACACGACTCTGGATGGGTGTTAATAAAGGCCTTCTGAAGTGAAGTGGAAGTGCAGAGGAGAGCAAAACAAAATCTGTCATAAATTAAAAGAACAAAATAAATGTCGATGTAAGTCAAGAGGAGACTGGTTTTCCTTTGCTGTAAACAAAACGTGGTTCTTGCAAGACTAGCATATTCTTACCAGAGCTTATGTTACAACTGCGTCCTACGTCATCCGCTGGAACCATTCTCTCCTGAACGTGTGTACCTCAATTAGCGGAAGATTGAGATTACAGTTTTTAAAGTTTGTAATATGGATATTTTTCTTACACAAACAGACCGCTTCACTTCAGAGGGCCTTTATTAACCCCCAGAGCCATGTGGATCTATCACTTTCTATGATAGATGGATGCACTTTAAAATCTCGATCTCCATTTACTGCCATTATAAAGCTTAGAGGAGCCAGGAGGACATTTATAATGTAACTCCAAATGTATTCATCAGAAAGAATTAAGTCATATACAAAGAGATATACATAGAATGGCTTGAGGGTGAGTAAATCATGGGCTAATTTTCATTTTTGGGTGTACTATTATTTTAATGATTGTTTGTAGCTGATTGCCTAAATGGTTACTTGCAAAAGTTTTTTTTTTTTTTTCAGAGTAGACCTATATCCCAGATGAAGAATTATATGGAGGTTTGTGAAAAGATGGATAGTTTAGGAACTTGCAAAATCAGTAACTTGAGAAAGCGTGTTTGATGTGCAAGCTTTAGGACCTGTAGATAGATTCATAAAGAAAATAGATGGATCGAAATTGTTCAAGGTATATTTATTTATTCAGTTAGTTAAAGCTCTTTTTGCCTAACAATTTCACCATATATTCCAAAGTCTTGTTTGGGTGTTGGCTTTGTGTATTGCACTTACTAAGGTTCTGTTATAGGTGCAAATGCATACAGGAAATCTTTTTATTGTTTCTGCCTCTTTATTATTCAGTATAATGCGGTTTCATTGCATACCATTCCTGCAGAATCACATTATGTATTCCTGGTTTTTCTTAGACATGTTGGCCTAGATTTGAGTGGCATGTGAATTAACAGGTATTTTGAGAGTCAGTCATATAAGGATGTTTATCTGATATGAAATCTCTCCTGATATAAGATTCAGGCTAATGAGTTCCCATGACTTTTCCAGGTGTTGTGCAGTTTATTTTATATTGATTGCTGGGAAACTCAATTTTATGTTAGACATTTAGTCTAAAGTTTTATTCTTTAGTTTTCTCATATTTTGGACTGCCACTGGATCTGCAAGTATTCACACGTAAAAGGGTTATAAAAATCCCAAAATGCAAAATATTTTTAGATTAAGGATTTTCTTTAATGAGTGCTGGCACTAAAAAAGAAAACCTTCACACAAAATTGTATTGACCAAATCCAAGTTTTAAGTTATTTAAGAGTGACACATGACATCAGAGACAAGGGAAAATAATCAATGAACAATATTCAATATAAAACAGATAGTCTGAAACGAAATAATAAAACAGAACCAGCATTAATCAACTATTAATAAGTTACAGTTACATTGCACACACAATCATACAGTCTGTTCTGAATGTGTTTGCTTCACAGACATCATTTAAAGGGCTGTACAAAACTGATTATGCACAACATATGTACGTCCAGACCGCAGTAACAAAAGGAAGATTGCGGAGATCCACCACATCAAACATATAACAAATAAGAGTGCGACTAAACCAGACAACAGTAACAGATTCATATTAAGATGATGGCCAGTAAGATGATTCATGTTTCGAACTATAAACTATAGCCATGAAAAAGCCATTTGTTATGCTACAGTGAGAAAACTTCACTTTTTTTACACTCTGTTTCTCTCTGTCCACCTCTGTCGGTGGTTTTCAGACATGTAGTCCAGCTTAACTGACTTGTCTGTTGCTAAGCAACGGTGTAGTGAAGTGATGAAGTGATGAACAACCTCATAAAGTTTCTTTCAGATGAATTAGAGTGAGAATTTACAAAGTCAATGATATAATAATAACAAAGTTGTACAAATGTGTGGTTAAGGCAAGACCAGTTTATAGACAGTATTTTCATCCTCATAATTTCTAGACGGTGGCTATGCAAATGTAAATATTCTCTGCTGGCAAAGCTGAATTTTCAGCTGTAGCTTGTACTGACCACACACTTTTGAATTGTTGTTTCAAATAGTTCCCCAACCATTTCTTTGATTGAACTAAATCTGACGAACTACTTGAGCTGGGAGTTATTCTGAGGTCAGATTCTTCATAATGCTGTCTCGTCTGACTTCTCAGTTCATTTCTACTTGGCCATTTATAAGCCCAAAGTGAGGATTTAGTTGTTTTCTGATTAAGCGTTACACAACCAGGGGTTGTGGGATTAAAAGATCGAGATTACCAGAATGAGGTTTGGGATGAGAGGAGAGTCCTCTGTGACAGTGATCCGACCAAATGCATGAGAATCACTGAAATTACAATGCAATCTAATGTCCAGCCTTGAATTATAACCAGCAACTTTACCACATAAGAGAATAATTTTTTTTACAGGCCTGTTTTTCAAGAATTAAGTGTTGTGGCAGATTACTGTAAAAGAACAGTCAACTGGAACATTCAAATTATGCAACTTTGATCAGTTTTGGTGGACTGCGGTGACCCTCAGTAATCCCCCATAACCTTTCCATGCCATCTCTAAAATTACTTCAGTGAAAGATCTCATTTTCTAAAAAAGAACGGTTGGAACATCTGGAAAGGTTTTTTTTTTTTTTTTCAATAACTCCTGGTCTGTATTGAGAAATGGCCCGGGCGATACTGGGCTACTCCTCATTGGCTGAGATTTATGAACTGTTCTCTAGGGGCAGAAGGTGCATTAAGGACTACAGTAGAGATGGAGAGAGAGAGAGTGAAAGAGTGTGTCAGCATGTCCAATACATCTGGATGTACAAATGTGATTGGATGCTTCATCTAGCAGATTTATAACACTGTTCACCTTGTCAGGAGGACATCAAATCTTGTTTGGCTCCTCCCCTCGTGCTTGCATGAGATCTCACATCATAGATCGGTGCCAGCTAATACAAGCATAGTTCTGTATTGAAAAATTAACTAATGCCAACCCGTATTCAATCATCCTCTCACTTTCAATTTAACAATCACATCCATGTTAAGTAAAGTGCGTACTGTGTAACACATCCTCTTCCTTTAAATATTAAATTACGTTCACAGCTCAACTCACATTCCCACGCTAACTACCCATAAAAATATCTGACAGTGTCCAGTGTCTAGTATTCAGGACATTTCCTTCTTCGTCTGACTGATTGATCATTGATATAAAATGCAGTTCATGTAAAGGCTGGTGAAGAGGATGTGTAACAGCCGAAAACCTTAAACAATGGCAGCAGCTCTTTGTCGTTTTGATGAGCGTGTTTGTAGGTGTCAGAATTGGAGAAGAACAACATAAGTATAGAGAGAGGGAGGAGGGGTCATTAAAGGTCATGCCCCCCCCCTTTCTCTGACCCCCACCCCAAACAACCGGTTCAAAGAGCGAAAAATACATTTTTGTGGGGAATTGGAGTGGCACACATGGAGCTCACATGATGGAACAGCTCTTGGTTCTCTCCTTGCTGAAGGAGGAGGTCAGGAGCTCCGCTTTGCTGGGCAGGTGAAGGAGGCGTTTGGACAGCCGGCGACTGGGGCTTTGCTTTATGGGGGGCTGCAGTTTGTTAAGGCATGTTAGTGCTGCTGAGCGGAAAACGCTGTGGATGCTCTTCTCTGATGTGAATGCAGAGCTCTCCAGGTACACCTCTGCTCCTACCTGCTTCGCCAACAAGGTGCCCTACATACAGAAAGATAGACCGAATGCAGTCAGAGATGGAAAAAGAGAGACGTGGAGACTCTCGTGGAGCTTACATAGATTGCATAATACGACTGACTGACCTGCTCATGGGAGATGGGCGTCAGTCTCTGATTGGACAGCTCCATCAGTGTGCAAACATCTGTTCGCAGGTCTGTCTTGCAGCCGACTAGGATTATTCGAGTACTGGGGCAGAAATCCATGATTTCGGCTTTCCACTGCAGGGAGAGAGCTGTTAATATACTGAAGAAAACACATTCTTAATGAGTATTTTTACATTAGAAGCAACAATACGGCATCGAGTCATTCAGTTTTAGAATGACATGAGGGTGAGTAAATATTGACAATGGTTTTTTTGATGGCATATTTATTATGAGTGTATTTTGTCTTATTTCACTTAAATTCACTTTTTTTATTTGTTTTTAACTTGTTTATACTTAAAACAAGTGGGGGGAAATTGCCTGTGCAATGAGACAAAATAAACTAATTAAAGATGCATTTTCTGAAAAGTCTTAGTATTGTTTCTTAAGTAAAACAGTCTATTTTAAGAATATTTTAACTGGAACACAAGTAAGAAAAAGAAAAAAAAAGATTAATAGAACTGAAGAAGTCATGAAATGTCTTGCCTTTTTCAGAGAGCTTTCGACGGTCTCAGGGCGACTTATATCAAAGCAGAGCAGAACAGCATCTGCATCACTGTAGCAGAGAGGTCTGACGTTATCATAATACGGTGAACCTGCAGGAGCAAACACATGACGAACATTAATAATGGAAACTTGGCATCAAGTAAGATGCTTGTGATAGAGGAGTGAATGCAGCTGAATATGGAAGATCAGATGCAATGAGGGGGAACTGACAATAGCGGAGTGATGTAAATAGCGTTCGTGTGGCAGTTCTCGTAATAGGTGTGTGTGCATGTGTGTGGGCGACTCTCTGAGATTCCTTTATTGACGGAACGAGTTGCCGAGGAGGTCTTGTCCCCTGCACACACCGAACCTCATCTCATTCCGTAACTACGGCAACAGCATTGAAGGATGTGCACATAAACACTCTCATACTATGGGTCTATGTCAATAAAAAAATAAAGCAAGTCCATTAAAGATGCATTTCACCCAATATTCAGGTATTTGTGCTTATTAGTATCGACTTTCAGCTCAGATGCTGGGTGTTGTGCGAGCATCACTGAGTCACGTACTACTGCTGTATATGTAGACAGTGACTCAGCTCACTACGTTTAGACAGAGAATATATGGCTTATCAGTAGAAAGAGAGGGGAGATGTGATGAGACACAGCAATGAATCTACAGGCAACCCTGACACCACTATACACTAGACAGTACAGGTCTCAACAGTGAGGACACTGTAGCTCATTAATTCTGATTTAACTGCTTTAAATGTGCCACCATTGTCATATTAATTCGTTTGCAAATGAGATGAGGCATCAGTAAAAATGGAATGAATATCATAAACCAATAACCATATACCACCAATGTTTTCCAACAAATGACTATTGATGAATGTATGGCTGTCACTATGAATATTATATTATATTATATTATTACCAGTCCTGGGTACTAACTGATTACATGTAATCTGGAATACATAATTCGATTAAAAAAATGTAGTAATAGAAAAATGTAATAGAAAATGTTAAATTTTTTGTAATCAGATTATAGTTACTTTGATTGCATATTAAAACAGTGGCAGTAAATTATTCATAATTTATTGATTCTGAAAGTCTGGACAAAAATATTTCAAATCTGGAAGACTTCGGGCATCTCATTGTATTCATGTTTATTAATATGTGTTTAATGCAGGTATTCCCATTTTTGTCACCCCTTAAAATAAAATATTTGTTGAAATATCACAGAAGTTGTCAATATTTCAATAATTTAACAACACATTTGCACGTTTATAGTTCTCTGATGTTGGTTAATTGTCACACTGACATACAGGTAAACAAATAAAGTATTAATATGCTTAGTATTCAAATGTTTTAAATTGCTTTTATTTTACATTTTTATGAGTTTAATTGAATTATTATGTTTTTATCAATTCACTATTCACTTTATCACTTGACTATGGTACACGTTATGGTACATTTAAAACAAGTTTGATCAAAATGTAATCTTAAAGTAATCTATATTGCATTACTACATACAGTTTTCATCATGTTATATATAATGGACTACAATTTTTAAGTAATCTACCCAGCTCTGATAATTAAATATCTTTATTAATGTATTCAATAATGTATACATTTTTATATTGTTTGTAAAGAATGTTTCAGTTTATAAATTACATGCATTTATTTCTGACAAACATATTTGAGTTGTAGATCTACTGTGTGGGGGGTCATGAATCTTCAGATGTAAAACTCAATGGTAAGACATCTCCCTGTATTTGTTATACTAGGTAGCAATTGCTCTTCACACCTGACCGTAGCTACTGTTTGAAAAACAAATTATAAAAACTGTATATTCCTCTTGAATCAAATTTCTAATGATAAGAGCTACAGGAGTGGGCAACACCAGGCCCTGTCAAAGGCTCAGTAGCAGCCTCTCATGCCCGTCTCCTCTTTGATCTGGAGAGTGTGTGAAGAGATGCCCGAAGCGGCGAGAGCCAGATGAGCAAATTCAATTAAAGCTTCTGTAATTAGTTGTGATTAGAGTATGTTTGTTCACGTATGCTGATGAGTGTTTGCGTGTGGGTGCACGAGCATCTAGCGCTCTGCCAGTGTTCCTCCTGTGCGTTGCCATATAACGAGACTGTGCACAATTAACAAAGCCTAACTGGCTTAATGAGGGAATAGATGGGGGAGCTGTTTGATTGGCTGCTCAAGCACTGATCTTCCATGCAAGCTGTTGTACATGATAAAACGTATTTTCTCTCACATTTACAGTTTTAACTTCTGATCTGTGTTGCGTGTCCAGGGTTAATTTAAGTTTTTCTACTGTTTTTTCGCTGTTCTAGGTCAGTATGACCGGGAAATTCCTTTTAAGTGTTTTTAACGTTTCACAATAAGGCAGTGTGTTTAGATAAAATGCAACGCAGGAAACACCTCGAGCTAAACTGAGCATAGACAGGAAGTCCTTCTTGCATAAGAGTTCATTCACTAGTTATCACACGTACAGATGATGTTCTAAGCATTTTGTTGGATGTAATCGTTGCTTGTTTGATATTAATTGCTGTTGTTTTTTATAATATAATATTATCATATAATTTATAATACTATATATTAATATGAATATTATTATAATAATTCATTTAAAAATACAAATTATTTTATCATTAGTTGTAGTAGTAGTAGTAGTGGTAGTAGTACTGGTTCAAAATCAGAACCAGAACAATAATTAATAATCAACTGTGCATATAAAAATTTGTTATATGAGCTGCAAAAAAAGTCAGTAAATCATTAATATGAACAAATTTATAAGTTCAACTTTGAAACAAAGCAGCATCAGTGACTGATGTGTTACACAACGTGCTACGCAACATGACCCTGAAGAACCCAGCTTTCACTCGGCATGCAATATGACAGCAGCGGGGATTTAAAAATATTAAACTTATACGCTATTGCAAAGATTAATCTAGGTTGAAATATCAGTTAGGCCTATAAAATAAGGGCATCTGGAAAGGACATGATGTACTTTAAAAAATAAATATCCTTCCAAAACAAGTGAAACATACAGAGTTTACAAAGATAATGATTTAGATTGAAGGAAAGATGGGACGGTTTGGTACATAATTGGTATGAGAACATTAATAATAATTTTCAGGAGAGAAATCTGTTTTTGTCTATACATTTTTGGGGTGAACTGTCCCTTTAGGAGATGTCTTCTTACTCTTAAAACTCCATGAATCTAAACATAGATTAAATAAATGAGACTATCAGTGGATCATTCCATGCGTCTTTTTACTAGATAAGAAAAGTAAGAGCTTCAGTAATCAGTCATTGAACCACGGCTTTCTACTACTAGCCTTATCTTAATGAGACTCTCAATCAGATACACATGCAAACATTCCCTAACCAAATCAGTCTCATAGACAAAACCACAGGCATTGGAACAGATCTGTGTGATCTTTTCCAAAAAAAAAGAGAGAAACAGTATCTCTAAAAAGCCACCTACGTCATTGAAAAGGCTTTGCGTGCCACAATGAGACATTCCAAAACATACCAAAACCTTGTACTGTCCTGCACTGCCCTGAATATTTTAATAACCAGTTGTCTATCTCGTCTGATCCAGAGGCAGACAGAAGGTAAAGACGGCACGCTGCCAGCGTCTGGCGCTTGGGGACTGGTCTCAGGTGTTGGAGCTGCCAGACTCCTCACACATCAGCTTGTGTTCCCCGACTCAGGGCTCAGGTGCTGATGGTGGGTCTTTCCTGTAACGTCTGACTGACCTACTAGCCCAATAAGTCAACACAACAGCTGAGGATGGACAGAAGCTAATGCATGTAGACGATTTGCAGAAAGTGATTTTGTAAGTAAATCTAACAAAACATTGTAAAGATAAATCGAAATCTATTCTTAATCTACTTTAAATGATAAGCAATAGTTTTGTATATCTATAAATCGTAATGCAACATATGATGCACTGAAGACACAATTCAGTTATCACAATATCACAAAGGCAATAGATAATTGATCAGGTACATTGGTTACTATAATGAGTATATATTTGATATATATATTGATTTGAGTTATAGGAGTTATACAGTGAAAGTAAACATGGTGCAAGATGACATAGGACCCATCTCAGGCCAATATAGATGACAAACTACTAGTACAATTGGAAAGAACAAGAGCCTATTTGACGAACACTTAATTTGCTTTCACTGTATGCATGAAAATAAATGAAACAAACATAAACAGCTTTACTATGAAGTGGAAGCACATAGTTGAACAAATCACATGTATGCAGGCCAATATAGGTGACTAAAACTACTAAATATTGGTCAGAACAATTGTACCGCTGAGGTAAAAATAAAAAAAGTAATTCATATTATATGGAAAACAAACACATTTTTCAAAACATTTTCTTTTGTGTTCCTACAGGAACGAGTATGACGACAGCATTTTAATTTCTGAGTCCATTTAATGATATTTAAAGTATGTGAAACTGTATTCATTTGCAAAAACGACTGTGTGCAAATGTGTTCATCGGTTTGAATGCTCTGTTACGTAAAGCTTGCTTTACCACCGCTGTACAGCTGTAGGTCAGTCTCTCTCTCACCTGACGTGTCCCATAAACTGAGCTCCACGCGCTGCTCCTCTAATTCCAGTCCAGCTGTGTAGTTCTCAAACACTGTTGGGACGTATGTCTGTGTGTGAGGGGAAACGAAATAAAAGCCGTTATTTAGTGACTTAACATTCCCATAAAAACACGTAGTTTCGTTTAAAACGTTATTTGGTTTTTATCCCCCAGGGTCAACACGTGCACAACAACTCACATGAGAAAGATGCATAAAGTATCACCTTGATGTATGGTGTATGAATGTGCATAAATCAAACGCAGTGTGTAATAGTCACAGTATATGGTTGCACAATGACATAAGCAAGCATTCAAGTGCCTTACTAGCAAACACACAAATCAATATCCGCTCAGTGAATAAGTGAGAGAGCAGAACATACCTCAGGATAACAGTCTTTGGCCAACACTTGCAACATTGCGGTTTTCCCGCACTGCACATCTCCTACTAAAACCAGTTTACAACGCATGACCAAAGGCTGGCTGATTCTTCTCTCCTTCATTGTAAATAAGACGGTCCTGTGCGCGACGGCTTTCTCCTATGACGGCCCAGGGCAGTTTGTTCAGACCGCATTGGGGTTTGGACTAAATCTCCACGAAAGAGAGAAATACGGCACTGCGGTAATTTATACAGCTCTGCTGTCCAATCAGCGCCGCGCTCTCGTGCTCGCGCTCGAGTTCCACTGCCCCCGAAATGCGCCCAACCCAGCTGGAGTCTGCTCATTGATTTAACCGATATAAATGGTAGAGATGGTAAACGAATCTAATGGAGAGTTTAAAAAAAAAGTTTCCAGGCAAGGTGTGAAAATGACATCATAGACGTGAGTTTAATAAAAGTTGAGGGAGGATGTCTTTACACTTTTTGGTTTAGTGGAAAAAATTAATCATAAGCAGATCTTTGAAAATATGTTTTTCTTTTTTACATTCTGTTGTAAATCTCGTGAAAAAATATGCCATTAAAAAAGTGTTCATATTGACCAATTCATTCTCTTAGGCAGGAGCACTGCACAAGATCCCGGGCTCTATGCATAGGCAGTCCTAATGCCCCCCCAAAAAAGAACCACTTTCTTTTCTGAATGACATTTTAATGATATACAGTAATGCACAGACATCCCCTGACAAATGGCTTAGTCACACACGTTATGAAATATTTAGGAAACATAACATTTATCTTGTTCCTAATTGTATTTAATTAAAGATTATATTAAAGTGACTGACCACTTTTAAAAAATATATATATTTCCATAAATTTGAAAGATTCAAATTCATAGCTGTGGCACAGAGAAAGACTTCAAAAGTATGTGACATAAAGAGCCCATATTCACATTCTCCTGACTCAATGACCGAAACAGGTGGATATACGGCCATACTTCTGTTGAGCTTTATTGAGCGTGAGTTGTGTAAAAGACTGATAACCTCTGACAAACTATTGACTGCTTGTTGAGTAACAGTTTGACTCTTTTTCCTGGTATTTCCTCATTTGTTTTGGCCCTGACAAATGAGAGCGTAATTGAACGAACCCAAAGCTGCACACCCAATAAATCCATAAACTGATCACATTGTTTGTGTGTTGTGGACGCATCTGACTGTAATTAAAGCCGGTTCTCTGCTCATAGATGCTAATTACATGATACAAAGATTGTAACCGGCTATAATGTTATATTTGGTTCACACAGGGCAGCGTTTCAGAGAATGTGTTCACACAGACTGTGCCATTTATTTTGAGACCCTTTGTGCTAAAGCCTTTAGGAGTGAAATGATTATGTAACTATCTCTGGTTCCTTTGTTAGCTCAGTCCTCTCTCTCTCTCGGCCTGGCTCTCTCTGCTTATAAAACATATATTTAGACTAGCTGACAGGGGTACAAACAGTCATAAAAGCTAAAACAGGAAAAGAACTGAGGGGAATTATTATGTGTCGACTATGATTTGACCCTTTTTAGAACAACTATAGAAATAGTATAGTGTTCTAGTTTAATAGTATAGCTATATATTACAGCATTTTTTTTTCTGTAAATGTGATTTCTGAATGTATTCCACACTGCAAAAGCACAGTGTGGCAGCATGTGTATGTTTACAAGAGAGTTCTAGTGGTGGCCCAGGCTAGACAGAGACAGATGGTCTGGTCTTCCCCAAACTGAGACAGGAAACACAGCAATGACATCTCAGCTGGGGAGAAGCATCAAGCATATCCTGCAAGCTGGAGGAAAATGACTGTACTTAGACAGTCTCATATCCACAGACAAGTCTATTAAGTAGTAATAATAGTTTACCCAGAAATGAAAATGGACTCACCCTCAGGCCATATAGATGAGTTTGTTTGTTCATTGGAAGAGATTTGGAGAAGTTTAGAGTTACATCACTTGCTTCTCCGATGGATCCTTTGAAGTGAATGGGTGCCGCCAGAAGTCCAAACAGCTGATTAAAACATCACAATAATCCACTCCAGTCCATGTTCTATTTCTATTCTAACTTGTTTTCTTAAAAAAAGAGCCTCTAACACTAGCATTCCTTATTATTTTCCTTTTCTATCTAATTCTTTTCTTTTATTTATCATAAAAACAACACTCTAACACTAGCATTCTCTATTCTTTCTATTATTTTAACTTGTTTTATTTTTTATTTAAAAAATACCCTTTAACAGTAGCATTCTCTGTTCTTTTTCTATATCTACTTTATTATATTAAAAAAAACCTTGCTATGTGACCTGTCTTAGGCTATAACTGAGATTTGTCACAGCACTTACATTATGTTTCTTTTGTATTGGTTTTGATTGCTTCTGTTGTAAGTCACTTTGGATAAAAGCGTCTGCTAAATGAATAAATGTAAACGTAATGTTGTGTGTCTGTAAGAAACAAACCCATCATTAAAGTGGTTTACTTTAAACCATCACATCTGGCCTAAATACAAATCCATAATCCATAATAACTGTTCATCTTGTGAAAAAGACCAGGCACCTATTAAATTCACTGACATATTTGTTTAGAACTATGTAGAGTTGGACTGTTTTTGCTTGTAAACTGTGCTTGATCTATGCATATTTCTCTCCTGATTCAGAGGAGAGAGCTTTTTCCCCGAAAAAAGCAATATTATGGATGATGGACTTTTTTTTAGTTTTGACAGATGCAATGGTTTAAAATTAAAAGCATCTTATCTTGATTTGTTTATTAGAAACATGGAATTTTTGCTATTTGGATTAAGCTACTTGTGTTTTATTGTGATGTTTTTATCAGCTGTTTGGACTCTCATTCTGATGGCACCCATTCACTGCAGCAAGTAATGTAGTGCTAAATTTCTCCAAATCTGTTTCGATGAAGAAACAAACTAATCTGCATCTAGGATTTCCTGAGAGTGAGTACATTTTTTGGGGTTAATGGGATTAATGGTTGCTTTGATGATTCCATCAATATGAGAGTGAATTTGACTTTGGTATTTGTATGATATTGAATCAATTTGTGCAAAAATATATGGTCACCCATTTCACTTGATTGTCATTCATCTCACATTATGCCCTATCTGTTTCTCTCTTAGTTTCTCTCCCTCTCTCTTACTCTTTCTCTGGCAGTCAGGTTGAATTGAAATGTGCTGAATAATATTCCTAGGTGCGCACATTCTCTCACTCCGGGGAGAGGTACATTGTAACAGAAAAAAATACTGTCATTTCAAACTGAAAATTGTATTTTACTTCAGCTCACTGAACCACCAGGACTATAGATTAAAAATGGGAGAGAACAGAATATAGAACAAGTTGTTTGACAAGCATGTGATACAAACATTTGCGCCCAGATTGATTAGTGACATCTTGTAGAGGTATCATTATAGTAAAATGATGCTCATTTATGGAGTGTTGCCTTGGCTTATTGTGGTTTTCTGCTACATTCTGGTTTGATAATCACCCCTTAATATAATGTAAGTAATATAGATATAAAACAAAATAGAGACACAAGAGGGCTGGCGAAATAGTAACATAATATTTATATTCTATTTAATATTTATTAACTTCATCTGTCGCACTGAAGACACATGCATGGCGTGTGTTTTGAGGGTAATGCTGACCTCAGGTGGTTGATGTTGGTAACAGTTTTTCTATCTGAAAAAAAAGGTGTAGAAATAGTTTATGGCACACACCTTTAATTAAAGTTAAAAAAAAATTATATTTAGTACATACTCCAATTATAAAACATACTCCAATAATCTTATACTGTACGACTGTATGGGACATAACAATCAATCAATTCATACATGAAATTAATTACACCAAATTACAGCATTCTGACATGTAGGCCAAAATATCAAGAACAAAATTAAACATCAGGTATATAGAATGCTGAAGCAAACATTATTTAAAAATACATATTTTCAGATGGGGTTTGTTTGATAAAGTATTTCGATTTTTAAAGGAAGTATAATGGACACTGAAATACAATGAACATTTGAAATAACTTGTTTATGTTTTATATTATGTTGTACTTTTAGGGTTGTTTTGTGTTGTTTGATTTGTTTATAAAGTGAAGGCATTTATTTTATTTTATTTTTCATTTCATTTTTTATTTCATTTCATTTTTTAAATAAGCAAGAACATGCACACCTTTGTATAAAATAGTTTTCCTTTCAGTTTTGCATAGGCCATTTCAAATTTCCTAGACATGAAGAGTGTTTGTCAGCTAGATGCACAGCGAGTGCACTTTCAGTACAGGATGAGAGAACATCCGTGAATTGCTAGAAACAGTTGCTTTTTATCCAAAGGTGATTATTTGAACTGATAGGTTAGCTTCTAAGAAAGTTCTTAGATATATGTGCCAGCTGTAAAGCTCAAGGGCTGCGAACTTGTAACTTGTATTTGAAAGAAATTTGTTGTGTGTCTCCTTTGATCAGCGGGATTGTATTTGGCCTCGATATAGAGGCCTATCGTACAGTTAAAGTAGAGCTCTACCCCGCTAGGCGGCAATGTTATTTGCTATCGCTCCAGTGTGCCATTGTTTCTTTCACCAGTGAATGAATTTGTGTTAGTGTGCAACTGTAAAACGGCAACATTTTCTAACAGTAATGCATGTATGTTGTCACTGTCTGTCATTGCACCTGTTCGAATGAAAGAGAGCAGAGCAAGTGTTGAGCGCGCACTCGGAGCGGGAGCTCTCCATGGTCCTGATTTATGCCCCAGATATTTCCTCGGCGTTTTGCAGCTTGTCACATTTCCTTAAAGGTGATGTGTGTTTTTATATTAAATTATTTTCTTACACAGTAGCTAAGTATTTATAAACCAATAGGCTGATTCCCTCAATAGTGTAAAACTGACTTAAATGATTTATTTCTTTATTTTACCAGTGTACGGATCAGTTTAGCGTTCTCTCTTTTATCTTTGCCTGACGTTTTAAATAGTTTTAATGTGCATGACTGGCAAATGTTTAATGCATTTTCTTATTAATTATTCAACTTGATTATGTATTAATTGATAAACTGAATGCTTGAGACCCGAGGATTTTTGACTGATTTTGCCAATGACAAGAATAAATGTTTGTTCGTTCATTTGTATTTTATGTATTTACAAATAGTAAATTGCTCATGACAATAAAATTAAATACCATATAAATTATAAGTCAAAATGAAAACCACACTTTACACTATAGCCTGTAAGATGCTTCGCTCTAGAGTTTATACACTGAAACACTGCCCAGTCTTGACAAGGCTCAAATAATGGTGTAAGTTTTGGCCAGGACTAACGATAGCAGATGGGAGTGTTTAAGACACCAGTCTGAAACGATCATTATTTTTGCAATTCCTTTAAGTGAAGTTAGTGGCGCACTTTTACGCACTTCAGCTTTTATGGATAATATCAGTCAAATTAGACCAAAACCAACACACACACACACACACACACACACACAAAAGACCATAAAAATACATTTACTCAATACCAGGTTCAGTTGCATGACACTTTGTATTTTTTATTTTTATTTATTTTTTCCTCAATTTGGATGCATCTGCTTTAATGAGCCATTTTGCTTTAAAAATCAATTTCTAGTAATTACGTGTCATATCACTTTTTCATTTATATAGTTGTTTATTGTTAAACTGTGTAGGCCTTTATGCACCACCATAATCAGAGCACAACAATGCAGTCATTTAGATGAGTTTTGAGAAGAAGAAGAAAAAAAACAGACAAACAAAAAAAATGTGATTATACATGTTTATTTATAGAGGTTACACCACAAGCTAGGAATATCAATAGTAAATGTTTAGCTGAAAGTCGATTCTTACTTTTGTAGAGCTCTATAATCTGTGTGTGTGTAATATTTCTGACGATGTAGATATTTATGCAAAATATCTATTCAGTAAGTTTCCTCTAGCATATCTTGAACTTTGCGAAACTAAATTATGTAATCTTCCTGATCCTCGAATAAGTGTTAGGCCTAGCCCCGTGACTGAGTAAAGTCATTGGAAACTGGGTTAATTAATCATCCGATTACATTTTTTACCCCATCTCAGGAGAAAAAGGAACTATTTTAGGAGTTGGCAATTTCGTATTAATTCGTACGATTTTACTAAGCATGACGGTACAGCCCCTAACCCCCATCCTTAATGGTTAACCGTACAACACAATTTGTACGAATTTCGCCAAAACGTTTAATAGTTAGGAATTGCCATTAGTGTTGCATTTTACACATCATTTGTCCAGCAGTTGTGAAGAGTACAACATCGCCCTATTTAAAATACATGTAATTTGACTACGTGTTTTTTATTTATTTATTTATTATTTTATTTTTTTAATGGTGAAGTTCAGTGGTGATGCATGATATAGGAATAAAAAACAAAACAAAACAGGATTTCGTAGTTAAATATTAACAATTATGTGATGACATATTTGATTTTTTGATTGGTTTAAGATATGAAAAGATTTAATCTATTTCTGACATATTTATAACTCCGATAATGTATATAGCTTCATATCTGAATTTAAAGGTGCATTTTAGCTGATCATTCTGGATGTTGCATAGACAGGTGTGCGTTTTCTTCCTCCTTGCACAGGATTTGTTGAAGGGAGATGCAGCGCCATTTTTGTTCTTACATTTTACCATTCGCACATTATTATATTAGAAAATATTATGAATTCAGGCGAGGTTTAAATTATGTTGAGGCAAAGGGACCATCTCCAAAGCATCTTAAAGACCGTGAAAAAGATGTGTGTAGATGGCCTGTTCGAGATTTTTATATAGCTACCGTATAGCCTATATACGTAGCCTACTTCTACAGTTTAGTTTCAACGGATTCTTCTTTTCTCATGAATAAGAACAGGATTCTTTTAAGTAGTTTTAGGCAGATCAAAATAGTCTACAGTGTTTGGAAATTGTGACATTATGTAATCATCACTATTCTTCAAATGTTGTTGATTGGCAAGACAACACTGATATTGTGCCCAATAGATGGCGCCCTCGAACAGAAACATCAAGCTAAATTCAAGTCACTTTGCAGTTAAAGCAAATCCGTTTGGATAAGAGTAGGCTATATAAATGGTTCAGACTATCTGTGGATGTGAAACAATGTGCGTTTTTGTTGTTGTTGTTTTTGTACAGTGCGTTTTTTCAATATTGTCGTCCTTAGGGTTAAACTATCCACACAGAGTAACAGCGTCCTCAAATAAAGTGCTCCAAACGTGAAGTCCAGAACAATCCAACATTTTTTCTGCTCATTGCAGCCTCCCTCCTCCGCCCTTTTAAAACCTCTGTGCACTAGGATCCATTTTCCAATTAATCTACGCAGTCAATCAGGCCTAGCACGTATATTAGTCTACTTAATTCACTTTAAAATACCGTGCTAGAGGTGATCATTCTAAATCTATTATAATTGGTTATAATAACAAACTTTATTTATTGGTCCCACTGAGCGATATTCTGAACGCTTTCCCCTCTTTAGTGCCCTGATTTCTGAACTGAGCAGTTTTCTAACTGTAGGCTACTTGCGAAACCCAGCTGCTGGAGAGATTCTTCTCTTGGCATTCACCGCGTGCCTTAATTGTATGAACATTAAATCAAGGTCCGCTGTGAACACGCAGAGCGAGAACTCTGAGAACGAACGAGCCAAGTGGTCATGAGCAAAAACCCCCGAGGATCATCTGACACTCAAATTTCGCGCCCTGACTTGCATATGCAACCTACCCACGAGCTTCCGAGAGAGAGATATAACATTTGAACACTTTCACTACAACACTGCTTTAGCAACTGAACTGCATGCGAGCTAAGCATACGAGACGACCTACATAACACCCTTTCATCCACCACTTTAGTGTTCAGTGGTGTTGTCCATATCTGGTACGGTTGTTAATGCAAAGACAGATTAATGACGTGCACCTTGTCTAAGCTTACACAGTGGAAAAATAAGTCAATCGATAATGCTCAATAACATTTTCCTTCGGTGTAAAAGAGAAATCGAAGCAAAAAAATATATATATGTAAAAATAAAATCTTGCTTTGCGTCCACGGGTTTCTTCATGCAATCTTTAAATCGGAGCTCTGGTTCCTTTGTCCTTGATGTATTTGAAGAAATGAGCAATGGAAGCGTCACGTGAGAAATGCTTACTGGGTCACATATCGAAAATTGAGGACAAAACCCTCGCAGTCCTTACAAACTGACTATCCTGGTGTACGAACAGGGATGTTTCCACAGCTCAGATTCTGCGACTCCTCTTGTCTATGCAAATACGCCCTCCTTCGCGGCTTAACGCCGCTACACAATAGCGTTCCTCTTCTGGATCGCGAAGACACGTTAACAGCGCAGAAAGGCATCAGAACGACGCGTATTTTACAGCGGTATCCCTATTTTCGAGCGCTCTGTTCTGTTTTCGTATCTGTCCAGTGACTTTGCGGAAGCTAATGGAGCTCGAAGTCTGTTCTTGAGGATGACTTGCTTTTTCCCTCCATTTAAACCAATCTCCGCAGCATCCGTCGGTAAATTCATCCTCAGACGAGCAAGCACTGGGGCCAGTTCTTCCCGATCTATCCCTTTTAATCTCGATCGTCCTCGGGCAGCGGTTTTTTGGTCCTGCCCTGAGTGGTTTTTCAGCCTCTCTGATCCAGTCTCGCGGATTAGAGGTCCTCTCTTCCCGTCCCAGACACGCGCAGCCTTCTGCTGATTGGGCTCAATGCAAGCGGATTACATTGGGACATAATGACGTCATGGCCCGGGCCCAAGTACTCCCCCATTAGCCAAAGCCTCATCAGCGAGATGTCCTTGAAATAGCGCGCGCCTGACATTCTGCAAAGAGAAGCGGACATCCAGACGTGCATTATGGACGGAAATAGTTTTATTGCTTTGACGCGTATACGTGTTTGCATCCATGTTTGTACTGGTCTTACAGAGCATATGTAATGTGCATACAGACCCCTTTATGGACTGTCCTAAACTGTATGAAGTATTCGAGTGAAGCACACTTGCAAAAGTGGTTTACATTGAAACATATTTTAGATAAAACCTCAGTATCTCAGTCCTGTCGATATGTATAACGTAATGTTTGTCAAAAAAGCAAATGAAAAATTCCTACGGATTGTAACGTATAAAGCAAATAGGTCTACCTGTTATGTAATGGGAAACAGGCCAATCCATAATCTCTCAAGGGGGATTTTTTTTTTCAATTAGATACACTATTCTGAGAGTACCAAGTCAATGCAAATGTTTTCGTTATTTTTATATATTTATTGACTAAATTGGTTTGTTTTTCAATTTCTTAATAAGCTGCGCAATGCTATTAGCGTTGCATTTCAAAATGTTTTTTGACCTGCACAATTGTGGATTGAGAGTTTATCTGAGAAAATGTTTACTGAGAATTCATGTTTTAGGCTGCACCATGGACATATTGCTCCGCCACTGGAAAAAGCGTGATTCACTAATGCATATATATATATATATATATATATATATATATATATATATGCTTTTTTTCTTTCTTTCATTCTTATAAACTTTAAAGTGTGCTAATAATTAACTTTTAATATTAACATTTGTGGTAAGTTAAGTCCCAATTATTTTCTTTCTTTTTTCTTTCTTATTTTTTCATATTATTTTGTTGACGTCAGTTTAAATGCTTGTTGTATTTTTTAATTTTAAGCTTAATAAGATAAAATAGTTTCCGTAGTTCTAAAATGAAGGGCGTAATATTAAATTACACGTGGTTAGTACCTATTGCATTACTGAATTTGATAGACACACCACTCGTTTTTTAATAATGTCACGTGTATGTGGCTTTTGATCACTGTTCTATTCATTTTCTTTTCTTATCTGATCAAGCCATTGAACACTGCATTAAACGATGACGCTTAACATGTTCCGTTCGTGTTAGGTGCGAGTTCAAATTTAGCCCAGTTTTTTTCACGGTATCATTTTTATATCGAAATGTATGAGATAAGTAATGTCCATTTTTTCTCAATTCTAATATTGTTTCATAAGCAACATACGATTAATGACACCTTTAATAGATGCTCGCTGTCTTTTTTGACAAGCATCTTTGACCTCAGTGACATTGACGCTAAATGATTATTTGTAGTGTTATTTTTCAGATTGCATATAGAAATAAAATTTTTAAATATTTGTTGATAGACTATAGCACGGTTGTGGTAGAATTTAAAGCATCTTGACCATTGCTGACATGACTGAATTATCAAGAGGCTTTTCTCCATGCCTCCCCTGCGGATGGAACAAAGGGTCCCACATTTCAAGGTATATTCGGGTAATATTATTGCTTCCCAGAGACGCATTTTAGCCTTAGACAATGGGTTGTTTATTTGTGTTAAACCTACCTCGGTTTCTGTTGTTGTCGTCCACATTTATTTAGTAAAGCTACGATATGTTTTGCTACATTTCGTTTGGATCACAAACGCTTCTATGCATAGGCCTAACCTATATTATTACATCGAAACGAAAACTGAGATTCCATCACAGAAATGCGCTCCGGTCAGGATGATACCTGCGTCAAAAGCAATACGCATTTTCTCCAATCGAGGTTTTTGGGATGATTTGAACGCATATTCTCCTCGTTTCTTGTTCAGTGGTTTTAGATCTCTTGCCACACAAATCCCGGCTCTAACAGAAGGGCCTTAGAGGATTTTATCTGTGGCGAAAACACCTTCCTGAATCCGAGGGATAACGACGGCCACTTGTCCATAGCTGTAGAAGATGAAAACAGTACGGAAGAGAAAAGGACAGGAATGGTGCGCTGAGCGCCGTCAGTTGGCTATTTCTCCCGGCTCGGTTGAGCGGCCTTCTCGTCTTAAACTGCATGAAGGAGGAGCTGTTCAGTTGCATTACAATGACATTCAGTCCCAATTCATTCAGGCGCTGTCTAACGGTCTTTGGATAGCAAATCCACCCCATCGGGGGGTCACAGCCCTCTCATTACGCCCCCAATCCCAACACACACTCACTACAATAGACCCAACAAAGAGCGAGGGGAGTGGGCCTCAGCTCTGCGCGGCCCGGCCGCTGAACTCTGGGCTCCAGTGAGAAAAATGCTCTTCAGTGTTGGTGTTACGAAGAACGTGTTAAAGTGTTTTGTTATTTAGGAGGACCCGTTCTCAAACGATTGAAGAAAAAAAGAGACGTCACACGCGTTAATTTAATAAAGGGCATTAAAGGTGAACACCGTTATGACTGCGCTGGCAGCCCTTGGCCGTTGTGTTTCTGCACACATTCACGAATGCTTGCATGTGCTGTATGGACGGATTAAAGCATCCATCATTGCGCGTACAGTGGAGGAATTGGCGATAGGCTATGACTGATTGGGCTGGCTGGTAGTGGTTGTCAAGGACAGGGGACGGCTATTTTCGAGTTGAATGCACGTTTCACTTTCCCTGAAACCCTATAAAAATACAGATCAACTAAATCTTTTTTTTAAATCAATTTAATTATAACTCATAAAGATGCCTTCAAATAAATCATAATACATATGTGATTTAGCCTTCGACAAACTAACACACGCACAGTATAGTATAGTAGCCTATATATATTTATTAAAATCATAATATAATAACCGAATATGAAATCTCTTCTACAAGTAAAAAAATCTGTCATTTTTTAACCACGTTAGCACTGCCAACCAAGGCATCTGACTGAAAATGCTGGCTGCTAAAATTATTTGAAATAGCTACATTGTTGTAAGTGTAATAAAAATAAATACTACTCTTATATTATATTATTTATTTTCTGCAACAATAAAAAAGGGGACTGTTTTATCTGGGGGGGGGGGGGGGGGTATCGCACAAGAAATCGTCATGTGTAACAACAAGCTCCTATTGTATAACTATAACATACTATTAGCCTATTATTTTATTAATACTATTTTCACCAATAACAGCAACTATTAGTATAAATTATTAGTATAATTATATTTTATTATTATTATAAACTTTGTCCGTTGCATTATTTGTGCCATTCCTTTGTATGACACAGAAACGCTCATGAACATTTCCAGATTTTAAAGGATTTTTTTTTCCCAGGGAAATCATAGCTACCGATTTTCGAATCGAGGTTGACGTTGAAGGCTTAGACAGACCCAGCTGGGCGCTTTACTTATGCGCCTATTCAAGCAGAGGACGGAAAGGTCATCTCTTCGGCCGGTGCGCCTGGGAAACTCGCTAAACATGGCGCCTGTATGGCCGCTCAATTCTAACGTAAACACACACACACACACACACACACTCGCTCATATGCGCTGCCCTCTGCTTCTGGAGTAGGCTACGTGTGATGCGCACGTTTATATAAAGAGAAAGACCGCTGTGAGTATGTGTCATTTTGTGCGCATTTTCTCGGTGTTGGGTAGACAAGTTACATAGCCTATGTGAAGATCCTGGTTATACAATTAAAATATTCAGTGCGCCTCTACCGTCATATATAAAATTCTCCCATTTAGTGGCCACTTGCGAGTGGAAAAGAAGTTTAATACTGCCTACTTGTTTAGAGAGGTATAGTAAGGTGTAACTTTGCAAACATTTCCTGAGAGCAGAACCAGAAGGACCCTCAAGTATTGTCTGAGGAAATAAAGAGAAACACCCTCATAAAAGAATCCATTGTCAAGCCCGAACAATCTGCGGGGCCTCATAAGCTGTCCTCCACAATCAAGATGGTAGGCAATGATTTGAATGCGAGAGGGGCCTGCACTTTCCTGTGTACCGAATGGGAATCACTCAGAGGATAACCATCCAGTCAAACCCGGCACACACACGTGTCCAACGCGCTCTGGTCAAATTCAGAAGATGCTTGAAGTTACATCGGGCGAAAAAGTCGGTTTTATAAAGTCAAAAGGGAAATGTATTGCTTCTGGAGCAAAGAATAAGCGCCAAGGCTATATTTTTACACTCGCATTATTTGTCCTGAGCGGCAATGAGGAAAGTTCGTTTATTTACAGGTAAGGAGGAAATGTCAGAGGGTGCGGTATATCTTTTAGCCCTAAATATAGGCTATACTATACTAAAT
Source organism: Carassius auratus (assembly GCF_003368295.1). NCBI lineage: Eukaryota > Metazoa > Chordata > Actinopteri > Cypriniformes > Cyprinidae > Carassius > Carassius auratus. Next base: position 8,137,515 of record NC_039265.1, on the reverse strand, counting down.
GTAACAAAATTCGTTTGCACAAAATTATCCCTCAAGAAGAATTTGGACGATTTTGTCTGAAATTAGTTTGGTTGCCGATTGCTGCCGAAAACGGGGTCAGGTAACGTCAGAGCAGCGAATGAATAAACAGCAAAAAATCCCACAATAATATCCCAAATACAAATGACAGGATGAATCTCTTCAGTATTAAATATTTAAGAATTATTTGAAATTCCAAACCGTCAACCAATAAACAATTTAAAGTTTCTTTGGATTCACTTTCTGAAACGGAATCTTCCCCTTACCATTTAGAAAGCTCAATGGGGATGTTTATGTGCTGCATATTGTTTTATGTAAGATTTCATGCCATGCTAAGCTATTTTCTTTAACAACTTAGTAGCTAATGGTCTCAGAATAAACACACACACACACACACACACACACACACAAACATCTGTATTTATTAACAATTGGTGAGTTTTAAACACAGGTGCTGAACTGGAAAATCCAAAGAATAAGATGCTATTTCAGTACAGTACAAATATTTGTGACCTTAGAGCCCAAATACTGTTCTACAGCCATTTTATCATCGCCATGAAAACACAAAACATATTCCAGCCACTTCCCTTCCCTCCTTCCCCTCTGGCTCTTTGTTGTATCATGCCTCTGACCAGATCAGACTCCATGACATAGAATATGACATGAGAGAGGCGCCATAACCATGTCTCAAAGAAACCAAAGACCTTTTACAGCATTCAGCACTGGCTGGAGCCAAAAGCTGGATGTTTGGAACTCTGCTCGTGTTTTTCTTGATTAAACAGAATTCAAGTGACTTAATAAGTGTGCAAAGAAAATAAACCGAAAAAAAAAAAAAAAAAAAGGTTGTGTGCTGCATGCATTCAGTCATGATGCTCTTCAGAATTATTGACACCTTGCCTCTTGAGGTACTTGGCTGATGCATCTGAGTGTCGATATCAATGCAGGAACTTCAGTACAGCCTAATAAATGTCAGCATCAGCAGCCATTGATCCATCTGCACCACGGTTGGGACGGTATGGCAGACTTTGCAGTCTGATCTGGTATTTGCAGCACCTGAAGCGCACCAAACTCTCTTGTGGGATATTTTAACAAGCAAGTGTTGGTGTTGAGGCTGAGGATGCTGTGCTATATAATTGTATCTGATCATTTTCACATTCACATGAAAATTTCTATTCTAATAATGTTGCCAGTGCCCGCTGTTTATTTATTATTTCTGTACATCCCTCTATCATGTAACTCTGCAATGTCACAATGAATTGATACCAACTACACACATTTTTAAAAGCCCTCATGCCCACCAGGAAGCTGTGTGATTTATTGGGCAAATCAGGCTGAATAATGTAAGCTGCCTTGTTCAAGTCTTTCTGCATCTTCAACAAGATAAAGAAGCACAATAATTTTGCATTTACTGATGCATTTCCCACCACATCCTGTACAGCAGTGTCCAGAGATGACTGAAATACATTTCTAGCGCTCTTGACTCTTCTTTCATGTTCCCTTTGAATCCACTCATAAAAGCCTGCAGTATAGAGGGAAAATGAACACCAGCGCACAACTAGATTTGAAAACTTTGCAAGAAAACATTTTTCTAACAGAAACAGTATTTCTGCCTAAAATGCAACAATCCAACAGTTTAACCCTATATTGACTCACCTCTTATAGCAATAGCATATATATGGAAAATACATAAATATTGCTTAGCGTTATATATTATAAATGGCATATGCAGAAATATTGCTTAGCATTATATATTATAAATATTCTAATATTGTAAATAATATTTTCAACCATTTATTTTGCTGTTTGTAATATTACTTCAATTATATTTGTTATATATTATTATGTAGTCTTTATTTAAAAACCTTTAAACATTTTGCATATATATATATATATATATATATATATATATATATATATATATACAGACCAGAAGTTTGGACACGCCTTCTCATTCAAAGAGTTTTCTTTATTTTCATGACTATGAAAATTGTAGATTCATACTGAAGGCATCAAAACTATGAATTAACACATGTGGAATTATATATGAAATTATATACATAACAAAAAAAGTGTGAAACAACTGAAAATATGTCATATTCTAGGTTCTTCAAAGTAGCCACCTTTTGCTTTGATTACTGCTTTGCACACTCTTGGCATTCTCTTGATGAGCTTCAAGAGGTAGTCACCTGAAATGGTCTTCCAACAGTCTTGAAGGAGTTAGAATCTTCGCTAAGTCTAAGACATTTTATTAAATTTGTATTTATTGCCTTTTTCTTAAATGTGGCAATGCTGTGCTATTTTGTAAAATATTTTAGTTTTTATTCATAGCCTACATGAAATAAAATGAGCCACAAATGATCACAAAACGGATGAATTTTCCGCTGCTTGTCTTTGCTGTGAGTGTGTGTGTGTGTGTGTGTATAAGAGAGGCTGTTTAGGAAGGTTTAGCATGCAGCTGTTTGAGCTTCGCCTCTTCTCGGTGCTTTAAGGTCTGTCGTCTTGAATCATGCTGTACGGAATCCATCCCACATCCACCCTACGGGCTCATTAACGGCACGCTGTTTGCCGGCTGATCACATGCATTTCAGACGTGTAGTGTTTATTATGTTTTATCATGTGTGTGGTTCCAAATGCCAAAGGGTGTTACACTTATTTGAATTTGTTAAGAAAGGTCACCTTTCTGTTTAAGGAGGTATGAATTATGAATATGATAAAAAGTCTGTAAGACAAGGAGAAAGGAAGTGTTCTTGTACCACTTTTCTTAAAAATGCATACGTTTCGCTATACTGTAGTTCGGTCACCTAAGCGTGATCATTTTTTATATAATTATTATTTCATCTCATTTAATCATTCCAGGTAGTCCCACATAATGAAATTGAATATCTGAAGGATTATCTCACTTTTTAAATTCCTAACCTTTCTCCTCACACTCATTATCTGACAGATAGAAATCCCAGCGTAAGCTCCCCATCTCTCCGAAGCTAAAATGTTGCAGGCTTTTGGGTAGCAGTGTTGTCATCTCTCTCTGTCTGTTTTATTCCCAAGGTCTCTGAGAGAAAGGATGAAGACCTAAAGGGGGGAAGGGAAGGAATGAGGAGATGAAAACAGACATCTTCTGAAAGGTCAGGTTCTACCGTGTTCGTTTTTTCCAGGTCAGCTCCTTTAGGCCTGCACTGTGTGACAGACGTATCCAAACATCTCCACCATCACAGAGATGACTGATTGAGGAAAAAATAGCGGTCATCAGCCTTTTACATTTATAGAGAAACTGCTGATGTACATCAGAATACATTCAAATGCATGTAATTTGATGTCTCTATGTCTCTGCAGTCACAGCAACACGATTCAATTCTTAAAAATAACATATATGCATCGTGCTTTGATGTATTTGCATATAAACACTAAGCAACACTTCCTATGTGCACAACAAAAACCAAAGTGTTTAAGAAAGTTCTCTTCCACAGGCAACATATACATTTATTTTTAAGAATGAAAAAATGCATATGTAGTTTCTTACTTTATGTAATTCCTTAATTATTCTATAGCCTATATATATATATATATATATATATATATATATATATATATATATATATATATATATATATATATATATATATATATATATATAGTGGTGTTTATTTTTTATTTTTGCCTCCATCCTGTTCTTAATTTTTTTGCATATCTATCACTCTTGAATGATTCAGATCAAACAAATTTTAATATTACACAAAGATAACCTGAGTAAATGCAAAATGCAGTTTTGAAATAATTATTTCATTCATTAAGGGAAAAAGCTGTCCAAACCTGCCTGGCACTACGTGAAAAGTAATTGCCCCCTAAATCTAATTACTGGTTGTGCCACCCTTTGCAGCAACAACTTCAGTTAAGTGTTTGAGATAACTGACAATAAGTCTTTCACATCACTGTGGAGGAATTTTGGCCCACTCTTCTTTGTAGAATTGTGTTAATTCTGCCACATTGGAGGGTTTGAGCATGAAAGGACTGTTTAAGGTCATGCCACAGCATCTCAGTCTAATTTAAGTCCAGACATTAACTTGGCCCCTCCAAAACCTTAATTTAGTGTTTCTTGAGCCATTCAGAGTTGGACTTGCTGGTGAATATGGATCATCGTCCTGCTGCATTACCCAAGTGTGTTTGAGCTTGAGGTCACAAACTGACATCTAGATATTCTCCTTCAGGATTTTCTAATAGATTGGAGATTTCATGGTTCCATCATTTATGGCAAGTCGTCCAGTTTAGAAGCTGCAAAGCAGCCCCGGACCACCACACTACCACCACCATGTTTGACTGCTGGTATGATGTTCTTTTTATGAAATGCTGTGTTGGTTTTACACCAGATGTAAAGGGACACACTTTGTCGCATCAGTCCACAGAATATTTGCACAAAAGTCAAGGATATTCAAGATATTTTTTGACGAGCCTTTGCGTTCTTTTTGATCAGCAATGGATTTTGCCTTGGAACTCTCCCATAGATGCGGATTTTGCCCAGTCTCTTTCTTATTGTTGAATCATGAACACTGGCCTTAACTGAGGCAAGTGAGGCCTGCAGTTCTTCAGATGCTGTTCTGGGTTGTTTTACGACCTCCTGGAAGAGTCGTAGTTGTGCTCGTGGAGTAATTTTGGTAGGCCAGCCACTCCTGGGAAGGATCACCATGTATCAGACTGATACATGTTTTTCTAATCTGTTCATGAATTTGTTTAGATCGAAGCACAATGTGTTGCTCTTTAAGCATGCTTGACTTTGTCAGACAGCTTCTATTTAAGTGATTTCTTGATTCAACAGCTCTGGTGGTAATCAGTTCTGGGTGTGGCTAGTGAAATTTAACTCTTTCTAAAATAATGTGGTTAACACAGTTCTTTCATGATTAAACAGGAGGGGGCAATTCATTATTCACATAGGGCAAGGTATATTTGGACAGCTGTTTCCCCTTAATAAATGAAATCATCATTAAAAACAACATTTTGTATTTACTTGCATTATCTTTGTGTAAAATGTGTCTGATAATCTGAAGTGTGACAAATATGCAAAAAATAAACAAAACAGGAAGAGGGCAAAAACCTTTTCACAGCACTATATCAAAATGATCAAAACTGACATTAAAGACATTTAGAATGTTATAAAATAAACAAAATAAATGCTGTTCTTTTGAAGTTTTTATTATATTATTTTTTTCTAATATATTTATAGATTTTGCTATCACCAGAGAAATCGATATATTTGATGGACCTCTGAATTTTTTATTTAACTGTAATTTAATTTATGTCTTTCTTTTAATATTCCATGCTCAAATAAATATATGAATTAAATAAGACTAGGAGCTGAGAACCTAAATCACCAATCATACAAATAAATAAATAAATAAAATAAAAAACTGAATTCTGACCACCAAAATTCTTCACTTGGATCCAAAGTATCATAGTTTGATATGATTGTAAAATCATACTTGGATTTCTAAAGTAAAAGCTCTCATGATTAGTTTCGTGTTTAACATCTCAAAGCCTATAGCTCTGCAGTGCTTTGGAGGTCACCCCACACTATTATAGCACAGGTCTTGGGAGGGGGTCTGAGGGCACAGTTGGACACTCCGAGCACATTAGGAGTGGCTGGCTTTATTGGATGTGATTGGTCTTAGTGATTTTATTGGTTTCATTGACTGTCTCTCCAGTATTTATCGGCCCTCTCCATGCACTCTAGACAGTGTAACGGAGGGCTGATATGAATCTGATGTGACAATAAAAGGGCAATTATGTACAGCGAGTAGAATATCTGCTTCCTTTCACCTGGGAGAGGAAGAAGGGAAGGGTGAGATAAAGAGAATGATTTTCTTCTTCCCATTCAGAGCGCCGTCATTGTTAAACATGGTGCTCCCAAACACAATGAACGTATGTATGTTAATACAGCATCCTCTTTGTGATGTATATGAATGACTTCTGAATGCCTCTTTAACAGGTCACCTGACAACACAATGTATAAACTGCTTTGACGTTCCCCTGCTGCTATTTATGGAGGAATTAGGAATTAAGATTTTTCTTTTTACTCTTTTGATTTGCAATTTAACATTTGCAAAAGCATGTCATTCAACACATCACCTTAATTGATCATTAACACTTTAGAATAAGGTCTCATTATTTAATGCTATTAATTAACATCAACAAACATTGAACAATGCATGTATTTATTAATCTTTGTTAATGTTAGTTAATGAAAATACAGTTATTCATTGTTAGTTCATGCAAATTGACAGTGCATTAACTAATGTTAACAAGCACAACTTTTGATTTGAATAATGCATTAGTAAATGTTGAAATGAACATGAATTAAGATTAATAAATGCTGTAGAAGGATTGTTCTTGCTTAGGTCATGTTACCTAAAGTAATAAACTAACATAAACTAATAGAAACTTATTCTAAAGTGTTACCCATTTCTCAAAATATCTTCTTTTATGTTTAAAAGAAGAAAATAGGACATTTTTAGGTTTGGGACGACATAAATAAATTGTCACCAATTTCATTTTTGGGTGAACTATCCCCTTCATTTCAATTTATCAACCAGTGAGATCCAAAAATATTTTTTTTATTCTCAAACAAATGAACAAAACTTGGCAAAATAAGCCATTTATGATAAACTGTACTTTAATGTAATTGTATCAGTGTTTTTTTGTTGAGAAATCAATCAAAAAATTTTTGGAATTGAATTGAAAGTGAAATTGGAATTAAATAAATAATTGCCATTTGTTTTTTAATTTTCTATAGAATCCTGAAAAAAAAAAAATCCACAAAATTATTTAGCAGCACAACAGTTTTCAGTTATTTCTGAATTATCATGTGCCACTAAAGACTAGAGCTTTGGCATCACAGGAATAAAAAATCTAATAGAAAACTCTTATATTAAATTGTAATAATATTTCAAAATATTACTGTTTTTACTGTATTTTTTAAATAATGAATGCAGCCCTGGTGCAATATCTTTCAAAATCTTACCAGCCCCAAACTTTTGAACCGCATTGCCCATCTCGAAGAGCATGTCCTTGTTTTTTGTTTCACAAAGAATAAAATATGAAGAGGTGAGTGTTCATAGTCTCTCGCTTTGCCATACATGCCTCTCAGAAAATAAATCAGCGTTGTGTCAGCTGACCGGCATTAAACAAGCTTTTGAGAGGATGGCGCTCTCTGGTCTGCACTGCAGGACTCGGTGCATGAAATGTTGTCTTCTGTAAAACACGGCTCTCATTGTGCCGAGAGCCTGAAGTGATAGACACCTCCGTTCTCTCCCTCGCTCTTTCACCGTTCAGGCAAGGAGCGAAATAAGGCAAATGGGTATAGAAATAACATCTACATGTTCATGTGGATGGGATTCGTGATAGTTGGCAAAACAGGCTGATAAATAATTTTTCACTGTTTATCTGGGAGTAGGTGTGAAGTGATCAGAATTATTTACGGGTATTATATCCAATTAAAGCCTGTGAGTGCTGTTGTGCTGTTTTATTGTGCTATAAACTGCTACCGCATGTGCTTCAGTAGCCAAACACAATGAGCTCCAATAAGGCCGTCTTACTGGCAGGATCCTGGTCAGAGGGTTGGTGGGAGGGGTGCGAAGAGGAAAAGAATTAGAGGAAGATGTCAGGGGCTGGTTTTGGCTGTGGCCCTCTGGCACTGGGGTCTCTATGAATCAGTCAGATTTGTTAGTTTTGGAGCGAATCCTAGTCGTAGAGTTTAAATGCTCCATTCTTCCACTTCAGGCCTGTCCTGGCTGGAGAGTAATGTAAACTTGAAACAGTTCATATAGCCTCCTATTCCCTGTTATCCAAACGGCTCAACCCATTACCCAACTCTGTTGTCATGGAGAGCTGCTCGTTTGTCTCCGTGGAAACCTTGATTGCCCAAGATGTGCTGATATGGTCAGCTCAGGAGTAATATCTTTCAGTCCGATGTGTGCGTTGATTTATTGTTTATCTAATGACTAGATACTTGTAATTGTTTGTAAAAGAGTGTTTTTCATATACAATGATGACGATAATGCAACTGACCCTTCGCAAAAACCCACTCTCCTTAGTTACCGTTGCTATGTCCGACAAGCTACACAAATCTCATGTTCTCACACGATGAAAAATATGTGAAAGAGAAAACTGTAAACACGCCGACAGACAAGACAGAGCAGCTCAATTCTAGTATGAAACAAAGTCTTAGCTTTCTAATTGTTCTGAATTTGGGTGTGTGTGTGTGTGTGTGTGTGTGTGTGTGTGTGTCACACTTTGGATGGGTTAAATGCAGAGCATGAATTCTGAGTATGGGGTCACCATACTTGGCTGAATGTCACGTCACTTTCACTAAAATGATAAGAATCCACCCACTCCTTTCTTAAACTCTGTTAATCATAAGCAGTGTCTCAGATCAAGCCGTTTACAGAATCTGTAAAATGTGACATCACATTTTACTAGCCTGTTGACGGACAGTGCTGTATTAGCAGAGAACCTTCTGACCGGGATCTTGCCATTAAAGATCCGACTTCAGAGAACTAGTGGCGATGAAAGCTGACAGTGTTGTCACCTCACATCGGACCAGAAAGCTGCACTGGAACACCACGCACAGACTACAGCCGATGGCAAACTAACACATGTGTTCTGCGCGTGCCTGAGAGGAACGAGCTGTTCATATCAGCAGCTACTAAAGGAATATATTCGTCATTCAAAAGGAGAAACTGAAACAAAGATATACGAGATAAACATTTGGAACGAGCTGTTCATATCAGCAGCTATTAAAGGAATATATTCGTCATTCAAAAGGAGAAACTGAAACAAAGATATACGAGATAAACATTTTGAACGAGAGCCGACGAGTGGAACACACCAAACAAACTAGCCCGACCATCGCTCGCCAATCGGTGTGTCCCGGGCTTAAGACGGCATGTATTGGAGCTCATTGTGTTTGGCTACTGAAGCACATGCAGTAGCAGTTTATAGCAAAGTAAAACAGCACAACAGGCTTTAATTGGATAAAATAGCCATAAATAATTCAGAGACCCCACCCTGAGTGAGCTGCACACAATCTATCGTGTTTATATTCACGATAGCATTAAAAAGCAGCATTCAAGAAAGAAATGTTTTCTTATTAAAGCTATAGATGCTATTCAGTCCAGAGAAGTAATTTTCTGCTTTTATTTTATCGTTTGGGTCATTTTAACAATGTAGACAGCAAGTAGGTACTGTATATTACGCTGCTGTCACTTAAGACTAGTGCTTTCAAATGATTAATCATGATTAATCGCATCCAAATTAAAGTTTTGGTTTACATAATATATGTGTGTGTACTGTGTTACGTATATATAAATAGACACACATGCATGAACATTTGCACATTTTTTATTTACATATCTAAGAAAAATATGTTATGTGTGTATTTATATATAAATTTAATTATTTTAATATAAATATATGCTTGTAAATACACAACATTAGGAGTCAAACTCTCTAACCATTAGGCCACCACTTTATTTAGATAGGACAGTGTAATGACAGAAAGCAAAGTGGGAGAGAGAGAGGAGAGTGGGATCAGGAAAGGTCCACAAGGATTCAAACTTGGGACGCCCGTAGTGCAGTGGCACTATCTGTCCACGCACTGCCCACAAGGCTATTGGCACAGACGGATTTGGTGTTCTGATTGGCCATATCGCTTGTCAGACAAACTCTTTGCTGAGGGTCAGTTATTATTACGTTCTAAACCTAAATTTATCCTCTTCTGTCATGAAGGTATGTTCATGTTTTTGCTTTGTAAAATATGAATCATACATCACTTCTTAGAATCACAAGTAGCCAAAGAGAGGAAAAGGACACACTCCAGTGGCTCTCCATGGTGTGTGATCACACACACTTGCAAAAATAGATGCGCAAATAGTACAGAATGTTCTTGGAGTAGATTTTGTAAAGAGCTTTTTGATAAAACACCTGTTAACATATGTTTTAATATTTAAGATGACCTTAACAATTACATCATAAAATATATTCTTTATATATATATATATATATATATATATATATATATATATATATATATACAACTAAATGTCAGTGGGGTCCAGTGTTGTTCTGTACTCCATTGACTTCTATTGTACAGACAAAGACAAAGGAAGGAAGTCATACAGGTTTGGACATGAGAGTAAATGAAAACACAGTATGCTTTTTTTTAGGTCAACTCTCTCTTTAACAAGGGCATCTTAGAAGTAAAATGGTCTCTGTCATGAAGTTATTAAAACTCAGATGCATTTGCTAATAAAAAAATAAAAAAACATCTTAATTCTTTAGTATGAAGATGGTTGCTCAGAGTTTGACCTCCTTCTCTATATTTTCCTGAATTTGATCCTGGGCTCCTCATATCATTCCCTCTTCTGGCTCTCCACTTGCTTATCCGTTTCTCCAAGCTGACTCTTTAATCGTCTCCTGCTTCTTTTCTCTATCTCACATCCTCTTCCCGCCTCTCCTTTTCTACTCTTCTCCTCTCTCATTCCTCTCACTCATCCTTATTTCTCTTCTCTCTTTCGCTCTATCCTGCATGCTTCAGCAGCCCCTCTCTCTCTCTCTCTCTCTCTCTCTCTCTCTCTCTCTCTCTCTCTCTCTCTCTCTCTTTCTTTCTCTGGCTCTGCCTTTGCTTGCTCGCAATTTATGCTGATTGGACCAGCTGTTCCACTTAAAGTTGCCATGGCAACCACAACCGGTCACCTAGCAACCATGCCCATCTCTCTGAGCTCTCCACAGGCAGAGAGAGAGATAGATAGAGTGTGTGTGTGTGTGTGTGTGTGTGAGAGAGAGAGAGAGAGAGGGGGGGGGGGTCAATGTGAAAATTCCTTTGGATTCCATTTTTTGTGTGTGTGTGGGGCAAATTCAATTGGTCCACCAGCAGATATTTAATGTCTGTAGGTTTGTTTATAACAACATTCCTGAATAAGCTGGAAGATTTATAGGATTGTAATCCAATATTTAAATGTAAAAAATGGTGACTATAGATTAAGCTCAACAATTTTTGTTTTTTATTTGTAAATCATTTTTATTTTTTGAATTATTTAATCTTATTTAAAACATAGAATAAATAACATATACATTTGTGTGTGTGTGTGCGCATGTGTATGTATGCATATATATATAAGTGTAAGTTTGTGTCATCCCGTTCTCTCAGCACTATTCTGAGCTGAGTATCCTCTTGAGCTGAGTATTATCTATCATGTTAAAGTGAAGCGGCTTACAAGCTGCTTAGTGCTAATGGTCTTTCCTGCTGCCCAATGGCCTTCAGATCTCACCTTAGTCTCACCTCTCTCACCTGATCCAGCCCACCGTATCCTGACAGGTGCCTGACAACACACTCCTAGGTGCTGAGAGTTAATTCCCACATTTTCATTGCATTTGTTTCTATGTTGTGTCTCCAGGAGCTTCCACTCAAGAGTTATTTTGATTGATTCCACCCAGAATGTCTGTGGGTTTATGTAACTCACTATATGTTCATAAATGTATGCTTAAGTGTTAAAGTCAGTGACATCTGATTTGTTTTGTATGCAGGTAACTGTGTCAGAAGTCAAAAATCAAGAAATGTTGCTTTTATCCAAAGCGACTTACATTGCATCCAGGCTATAATTTATTTATTATTTTGTACCAGTTTGTATAAACTAGTGTCAAATTATATATTTTATGTGGGTGCCAATAGCCTCAATAGTGCGTCAAAATATAGTGCAGCTGCAGTTCAATTCCTGTCTTGAGGTCCTTTGCCAATCCTGCTCTCTCTCTTCTCCCAGTTCTTTCGTGCCATCTCTAAAGTCCTATCTGTAAAAAAAAAATCATAAAAAATATATATATTTTACAGTGAAGATACTATGAAATCACCAGACTGAAAAAAATCCAATATTATATTCTTTCTGTTTCTTGTACATAATATTAAAAGACAATTATTGCTCGTATTATTATTATTATTGGCATACAGTAGTAATACATTTAAAGAATAAATGATAAAATATTATATGTTATATAATATATGCTGAAATATTGTTAATTTTTTATTATTTTATTTTTATTATTATTATCAGGAAATATTTTTGTAATAATTGGTTTTATTTTTAATGTATTATTGTTATAACTGAGCAACAGTTATTAGTTTCCTTTGGCGACTGTCTGTATTGGTGTGTGTGTGTGTGTGTGTGTAGTGGTGTGTCTGAAATGGCCACTCACTTTGGCACATTAAGTCCTAATACCAGGCAGCTTTTCACTTAAAGGTGCGATGTGCTTTGGGCTCACTCTGTTGGGCTGAAGAGCTCATGTTTATTCATGTCTTTAAGAGCACTCCTATTTGATTTAGCGGAACGGGCCAGTTTTCCTGTTTTTTTTTTCTCTCTAACTCTTCTTTACTTTAGAAACACATTCATATGGAAATGACTGCCTACTTACCTGTTCAGTGTGTCTCTCTTTAAGCATAGAGGTCAGTCTCGCTGGAAAACTCTATGCTTATTTTATTGCCAGTCTGCAAATAATAGAACCCTCCTCTCTCTCCTCACTTCACTATGAAACCATTCTGCCGAAGTCACAGAGGCGACACACAGAAAGGTTGAAACATGCTGCCCCGATGTAAATGTATGTGCAAGCGTGTGTGTGTGTGTGTGTGTTTAGGTCAATGTTAGGCTAATCTCCTGAGCTCATCCTCACTTCTCTCAGCAGAAGGAGGGAAATCCTCCTGGCCTTTCTGTAATAGGATCCGTTCTCCTCCGGCTCCCTCTCATTCCCTGTCTTGTCTTTGCTCCGGCTCATCTGGTTTGGTGCAGAGGCATGTTTAAATCAGGTAGAGCACACACTCTTGTCAGGACAGGATGACAGTGCAGGGTTTGGCCTCTGCGGATCAAAGCGGGCATCCGTCCATTCTGATGTTTTTTTGTGCTCTCTGCACCGTTGTGATATGAATACATCCACCTGTGGGGGAGTGAGTGAGTCACGTGTCCCTCCTCAACATGGCCGCCAAAAATAGAGTAAACTTTTCACGTTTGCTGAAGTGTTGCTGGCCCCTGTAAAACTTGCTATGGTGATGCTTGTGTGTTTTGGGTGCTTTCCTTGGCGTTGTTAAGGTATTCTGAGTGGCAGCTAGTGGTCACTGATTCCCAAAAGCAACTATCGTTGCAAGTTCTGTCATACCAATATGTTCAATGGAACTAATGACCATAGTTAGCTATCGAGACTTTTAGGAAACGCTCCCTAGGGTGGTCGTATACTATTATACTATTCTGGATTCATTTTTTCTGGGCATCTTTTAGCCTGTTGCTGTGTGCTCACTAGAGCATTCTAGGTGGTTGCTGAAGTGTTCTTAGTAGTTAGCACATTGCTATGTAGTTAGTGTAATATTATTTTGTGTTTGTTAGGTGTGTTGAGAGCTAGAGCATTTAAAGTGGTTGCTAGGGCTTTCTGTGCAGATCTTAGGGTGGTTGCTAGGGTATTGTTTTGGTGTTGCTATCTAAATCACACAACAATAAAGCAACCACTCAGAACACCTTCGCAGTCTAATGAGCAATACTGACAAAAGATGATATCTCTATTTTTGAGATGATATTATTATTATTATTATTATTATTATTATTATTATTTTTTTTTGGATAACAATTATTAAACAATGCTTTGCTCAGCATGTTTTTGTGCTGGTACCTTGGCCTGGTTTACGCCTGTCAAGGATAAATCAAGTAAAAACACCATTAGGTGCCATCAAGTCTCGGCATCAAAATGATTCATTGAATCATTCATTCAGACGATTTGTTGTCTGATTCATTTAGAACCCAAGCAAGTGGCTGTCTGGAGTATTGCATCATTGACTTAAATGATTACTTCAAAAACAGATTAAATGAGGAACGAAACATCGCAGTTTTGTGCAAATGTCCGGCTCTGGCTTTCTGTGGAACTACATTAATTCAGGAATCTTATCGAAACAATATTAAGTCTAAAATGTAGGGTTAATAACTTAATGTAAATTCCTTGTTTTTGTTAACTGTTTATAAAAGTAATATCTCACTTGTGATCACACTGAAATGCTGTTATTCAGGAAAACGACACTCTTGCTTGATTCATATTATTTAACTATATCATATCCTATGTATATATATATATATATATATATATATATATATATATATATATATATATATATATATATATATATATATATATATATATATATATATATATATATATATATATATATTGAATTATAGAGGTATTTTAACTGCATTCTGATAGGCTTTTGGACTCTCAAGACATGGTTTTTGTTAGTTTTTTTCAAAGTAAGTGACATTGCCAAAACAACAATTACGAAATTATGGTAGCTGATAAATATGGCACACCTCTAGCTGCTGTGTTCTGAGAGGTTGCTAGGCAGCTTTGGGTGGTTACTGGGGTGTTGCTAGGTCATTTCTCATTTGTTCAAATCCTAATTGTAGGCAATAGCAAACATACTGCTTTGTCAAACACAGCTAAGTCGATTTCCAGACACTTTTGTTACTTATTTTTTTCCTTTACTGGTTCAAATTTAGTGCACATTTATCAGTTAAATGTAAAAATAATTGAATTATAAATCCAGAATATGCTGTTGCTGTGAGCAGTGATTCTGATTGCTTTTCTTATATTTGCTTCTTATTCACACTCTCCCACATCCTGCTTAGATTGTTCTCCATCTCTTTATTTTGCCTTCATTTAACATTTCATCGTTCTCTCCGACTCTCCGCTTGCATTTGCTCTTTTTTTCTCCAAATTCCTCTCATGATGTCTCTGAGAGTGAGCAGGTCACAGAGCAGTTATTCATTGATTGCTTCATGTGTATTTATACACTAGCATAACGGGTTGGAATATGACACTACTGCGTCACTGTGGGGCTGAAAAACACACTCACAAGGCCATGAAACACAAGAAAGAAAATTCATTTGTGAACAAAAGACTCTTCGTGTTTCATATATAGCAGTAGCTTCTGTGTGTAATACACAAAAAGTATTAATTAACGCTATAGTGATGTACATAAATAGTGAAGGCACTGAGGTGACGTCTCCTCATGATCCGCTCTCTGCCTCCTCACTGCCGAGACGTAATCTTGCTGATCGGAAAACTCAGACTTAATTATCCGCTCTCTCTCACACTCACACACACACACACACACACACACACATGTGCTTGTTGAAGCCTCGGCTGGAGAAAGAGGTTAAAGGTCAGTGCACAACGACCATCTGTGTGTCCCTGTTCTCACCTCCCCCCTTAAGTTTCCAAATGTCACATTTCACCCCAGCGATGAGACACCTGCCCCTCCTGCAGAGGGCCTTTTCTGCGGTACAGACGGTCATTGAGTCTCTTTGTTTGTATGGATAAATGAGTAAAAATCCATATATTTGTGTTCCTGAACCTTTAAAAGAAAAGGAAATTTAAGCAATAAAGTTTTTTCCAAAAAACAAAAAATTATATAGAAATACACACACACATGCGTTTATATTAGTTATATTTCATTTTTTTTCCCAAACATATTTTGCATCTTTGCCATTTGATTGTCCATGCACACTGCACCTTTGTGTGTTTTTGTATATTTGTTTGTAAATATTATTATTTTGTAATTTGTTTGCTACATTTATTTACTTACTAGAATTGCCTATACATATATTGGCATTTTAAAATGTTTTATAAGATATTTTAAATGTTTTACTGAATCCAGACTTTAGTGTCACAATTTTTTTTATATTTTTTTGAGAACATTTTGATGAAAGGCACTTTAAAATAGCATCATTTATTTTAAATAGAAAGCTTTTGTAAGATTATAAAATCTCTGATGCATGATAGCAGAAAAAAATATATAAGTAAAAAAAAATGAAAGAAAATTTGACCGTCCTGAACCATGTGAACTTTAGTGCAAATCCCTATTTTTTTTTTTCTTTTCCCCCCGTAAATATACTTCTTATGTATATCTCAATAGTTAAATATTTAAATGTAATATAATAAAAATATTATATTGTGGTGCACTAGTCTGATGACAACACACAGTTTGACTGTATAACTAAAATATAAAATATCTGTCCTGTCTTTTGTTTTGAAAAGCTTTCGAAAAACCTCTAGCTATCATATTTATCTGGTTAGTGCCAATTTAAAGCAACCAATTAGAAGTTAGACTCAGAAACCCTCCAGCTGCCACTGAAACACAGTGCAACATTGCCAATATTCTGTATTTTACTTACCCTGAGGTACTTTATTTGTTGCATTGTAATGTTATTGAATGTTGTACGTTGTTAAAATACACTTACACGTTCATTTGAGTGGACTGAATGATTCAGTCATTTTTCTGTGATCATCTGTGTGTCTGTACAGTCACTGCTATCTGCACCCGGTGGACCAGACGAGGGATTACACCAGGATTAAACACCCTAATCTGACACACACTCTGATTGGTCCTGAATAAGGAAGCAGTGATACTGTATGCAGAGAGCAGCGCTCAGCTCTAAAATGGTGGAAGAACCAAGAGACCGAGAGAGAAAAAGAAGCGAATCCATTCAAAACACTTACATCTCACAATCTACACAAATACGACCAGCACATACAATCATACACACGTCGGTGAGATATCCTACACAAACTAATTCACACACAACATGCTGTTAAGAATAACAGCTTTCTCGCAGCCAACCGTTCCTAAAAGCATCACCAAATTCACTATTGATCGTCCTTCTCTTTCTGTGCCTCTCTGACAGGTATTTGACCTTCCTCTTCTTTTCTTTGGTTTTCACTGCAAAAGAAATGAATAGAGAGATGGAAAGCTTAACTGCAGGAGAGCTGTTTTAAAGCTTAGGGGTGGCGGGAGGGCGAGTTTGGCTGCTTTAAACCGAGCTTTGACTGTTGGTTTATCTTTATTATCGAAAACCATAATTGAAAATCGACCCCTGGCTCCAGTATTTTAGATTTGGAGGCGTGCTTCCAAAATATTGTCAGTAAAAAAACGTTTGAGCATCTTTTTTTCATTTGTTTTACACTGAGCCTAAATTTGTTTTGGGTGTTCCTGTATCAAGTGTCATATTCAAAATATTTGACTGTAATTTAAAAAGCATCAGAATTTTTTGGGGGGTCTTGTATTTATATAAACCATTTCAATTTATGTCCTTCCTATTGAGGACTTGTCCAGAGCTCCAATTCAGGGACACATTTATCCACTACAAGAGATAAAAGAGTTAAATCTGGTCATCATTTTAACTCCGTGCTCTTTCGTTCTCAAGAGGTAGCCTTTTTCGTGCTACAAAATGATTCGAAAACGATCATATTTAATTCAAACAAAAATTAATCTGTTCGGCAGCCAGATGGTTATGAGTCTCACATGAATTCAAAAGACAGAGAAGGAGAGAGAGAGAGACATTTTCCCCCAGGACAGCGCAGGGATTATCGTGCTCGCTGGAAAATTTAGATTTGCTTTGTGAGCGCGGGCTCACACAACTGCCTCCATTTTCTACGCATGTTGTCCAATTATATAGCTCACAGAGTTTCAAAGTATGCCTACATTGCCAAAAGACAGTTTTCATCCAGAAATTGCAAACTTTATTTATTTGCGTAGTCACAACTGAAGTACAACCATGATGCTTTAATATCATTTTCAGTTGTTGTTATTGCCCGGACTGCCCGTTACGCTGCGAAGACAGGACAATAGGAGGGAGCAGAGCGCCCTGACTCATGGTGACCCCCTTTGTTCAAGCGAGGACACACAGACAGATGGTTCGAGCCGTCCTGGTGAATTTGTTACCTTTCCGTATGACGTGCAATATGTCGACGTCCCGACCGTGTGCGCGCAGAGACAGCAGCTGTCCATCCATCACGAATGTCAATGCAGAATAAACACGTCTCTCGGCGCACTAATGTGGCTTGAGACACTCTGAGCATAATGAATCTGATGATATAATGTTTGTGTTCCGGATGATGATGATGAGGTTGAGGATAATGATATAAAATTGCCTTATGCGATTGTTTTAGCCTATTTTTTGATAAGGCGTCCTGCATTAGTGATGCATATCGATCGTGACTAAACCGGTTACATCAAAAGCGCAAAAACTGGAGGAGAAATCTAAAATGGTGCAAGAGAATAATAAACACCTATTAGCAATGAAGGCATTACAGGCCAGTGCATTCACTTCATGCGTGGACCCCTCGTCATCTCCTGGCTGGGTCTTTGGAGAAGGGCTGTGTGGAATTGGGGTAATTTGCGTGAACGGGCGTTGATTTACATTCGCGGCAGAGGTTAATGACAATGACGTTCCCCGCCGCCTGTTCTTTTCATTGTAATGTTGTTAGGGAGAACCCAGGGCCGCACACCCCGCCCCATGTTCCCCTCTTAATATACGACTGCCAGCACGACCTGAAAAGCTTCCAATTTGCTCGAATGTTTGCGTGGAGATCTGTGACTCCTAATAGATCACATGCAGATGGGCATTTTAAGTTCAGGTTTACCCATCAGAACAGGATCGACTGAAGCAGAGGACTGTAATGTGCGCATGTGTTATTGTTTATTGAATAACTATGAATCCAATTTTGACTGGTCTCTCTTAAACGAGAGCCTAGAGCACAATTGTAATGTACTATGGTACTTAAAGGACACATGTAGCACATGTCTGTTTTACTATACTTAGTATTTTTCAGTCTGTATTTTTGGTTTGTCTGTCCATCTATGCTCACCAAGGCTGCTTTTATTGATCACAAATACAATAGAACATGTATATTGTAATATACTATTACAATTTAAAAATATTTTTTTTGTCTTTAAATATTTTAATGTAATTTTTTTTATCAATTATCAATGTTGCAAACAGTTTTGCTGCTTAATATATTTGTGTAAACCATTATACTCTTTTCATGATTAAATGTGTAAAATAACCTTTTTTATTTGAAATAGAAGCCTTTTGCAACATGTACTGTAATCCATTTTTGTTGAATAGAAGTATTAATTTCTTAAAATAATTTTTACATTAGTCTATAAATCACTAATGTAACTAAATGGAATCTCAAGGAAACCGTGGTCAACCAACCTTCCAAAATATGTAATATAAAAGGTTCTAAATAGACTTTGTGTGCATTTGAGAAATATCCCAGAAATGCTGGGGAGGAATTGTGTCTGCAGAGATGGAGATGCACAGAAATGTGCTCGTACATTGATGTTGTATTGAAATTCTTCCCCGGGTATCAGCTGTGGTATGCACCTGTCTAATGAGAGTTTCTTGGGTTTTTGGTCCAGTTGTAATTGTAGCAGTGTATTGCAAATAGAATTCTGCAGCATGTCAAGCCCCTTTGTAGAAGATTGGGATGGATTTCTATGTTTCTTTTCATGGTGCAAATTATCTGTGAGGTTCTCCATAGAAAGCTCATGAATTCCAAACAGTGCGTTTACAATGTCTTTTTCACTTCATGCAGTCTAGTGCAGTTTTAGAGACTGGTTATAGTTATTGCATGCTATTAATTAGTTTCCAGCATCCATTCATTAAGGACGGGTCTGTTGTCACCAGATGTGTTTTGCAGCACAACAGAATGGAGCAGAACTGGTGTATAGATGTTTGTTTTTGTAAAGTTTAAGCTCTTTTAACTCATGCCAGTGCTGTAATACTGTGTTATATACCACAAATTAAAGGACTGGAACTAACTGCATATAAATCATTTCTACAATAAATAAAGAGCAACAAGCAGTGATGAACATAATATGATTATGAGCAGATAAGGGCAATTTCATCAAAACAGAGACTTTTGGTGGCTGCTGTGCTGGTACACGCTCACACACTCACCAAAATCTGTGGCCATCTGTCACACACTCATCTTCCCTCACTGTGTGTATACTACACTCCCTTAAACACCAAATCAAGGATATCCACAGCTTGCTGTAGAGCCAGACGTGATGTATGTCATCAGTTATATTCTTGCTGACTCCCTGGACTCCTTCCAGCTTGAGCTGCACAAATCTCTTGATTATGTTAAATTAGCACAGGCATGCCAATTCGATGACCTGAGTTTAATTTAGTTCTCCACTGATTGGTTGTACTTTAATTAGTATTCCTTGATGAGTTAAGCATCGCTATCACTATTGCTCATACTCTGAATTAAGGAATTTGATCAAACCCCAGCCCTAACCATACTGTACATGTCCACTGGTGTAGGCTGAGTGGAGTTGGACATTTTCTGTTATTATCTGTTTGATCTTGGTGACACAGCAGTGTGGAGTAAGTGGTGAAAGCATTAAAAAGATAAGAAATGCATAACTTTTTTTTTTTACTGTTTTATTCCGTTGCTTTTGTGTTTTTTTGTTTTTGTGTTTTGTAAAAAATGAAAACTATAAATAGAAATGTATAAAGAAATTTCATAACTTTTTAAAAATAAAAAAGAAATTTAAGAAATGAAATGTCAATGGCAGCCAATCGCTGTGAGAGGAAGACAAGCCAAGGTTATGAGATGTCATGAAAAGTTTTTTTACGTTAAAAATACGGTAAAAACAGTAACATTGTGAAACATTATCAAAATTAAAAATAACTGTTTAGAATATATTTCAAAATCTAATTTATTCCTGTGACTGCTTTGCTGAATTTGCATCAGCCATTACTCCAGTTTTCAGTGTCACATGACCTCTCTGAAATGTATTCTAATATTTATTCTGTTATGTCTGCATTATACCATTGAACCATATATAATATCGAGCAATATTATTCTAATTAATCAGATTTATGGTTTTGCAACTGAAGTCATATCTAAGACTCAAGGGATGGGCTAAGAAAGTGCATTTTCAATTCATACTATAATCAGCTGATATACCACAATATAAGCATTTCCAAATGGCCCCTCAGATCAAAGAATTCTTCATGGATCTACACAGAATTAGGACTTCAGATCCTGATCGGGTTCATGTGATCCTCATAACATCTAGATCAGGGATCAAATCTGGCCCACGAGATCCACTTTCCTGCAGAGTTTAGATCTAACCCTAGTCAAACACGCCTGAGCATACTAATCAATGTCTTCAGGATCATTGAGTTTGATCAGGGTTGGAGTTAAACTCTGCAGTGCATCGGCCCTCCACTGCAAAACTTGAGGAACGCTGATCTATATTCTGCAGATTTGGGATGATCTGATTCTGGGTCTGTCCTGAACGAGGCTCGTCAGCGCCTCCTCTCTGCAGTGCCTCTGTGGAAGTGTGTCACGAGCAGACGAACCTGTGAAGCTCTACCGCAGCACCACTGAGAGTGTTATTCCTGGTGACAGTGCAGAGCACCGCATCCACAACGAGATCGAAAACACCTCCTAACATTCATTCCCAAATCTGAACAGACCATACGGAGTCCAAACCGTCCACCCTGAAGACTCGTTCTATTTTTAGGACAATTGTCTTCCTTCTGTTGAGGTCAAGGTCAGTTAAGGGGCAATGTCAATAGCAGTGACAATCGTTTGTATATATATACATGTTTGCATGATGAGGTGCCGTCTGAGTCCCATGAGGAGCTTGACCTCTTTAACCTTTCATCCCTCCCCGGGCCGGCTGGTGCACGTAGACGTTACAGCCGGTGACCCCCACGGAAAACACACGCAGATGCACAGAGAACTGCCACGCTTATGTTGATCTGCATATCAAATGTAATACCACCCCAAAATTCAGATTCGGATCCCCACACACATGAACTCTGACCTCCCCAACATGATTAGAGAGAATGAGCCAGTGGAGCGGCTCTATTTGTCTCATTTTGTGGGTAATGTGGTGATGGAGGGGAGAAGTGGGGGAGGGATGGTCCCCATCTGACTCAACCCTCCTCCACATCACTCCCTCGGACTCCTCCTCGGGGGGAAGAGGATTTATTGTGCACGTGTGAGTGTATGTGTGTGTGTGTGTGTGTGAGGGAGAAAGGCACGTGCCAAGTGTCTGGTGCTGAATCATACCCCCCGCTTCCCCCAAACCTCAAGGCCACATTGAATTTACACACAACACACGTGTATGAACGCACACAGGCCTGGATTTGTTGACATTCTTGCAATAATAAATAAATTGAAAAAAAAAAAAAAAAAACTCCTGTCGATATAGTGTTGCACAGCCTCATGGTCCACAAGAAGTATAGCCAGTAGCCATGGAAACAAGAAGATATATGTGGGTTTAGCATTTTAATTCTCAAAAGTCATAAATATTACGTAATATTAAAAGTAAATTAAATTACACATAATAGGAATATTATTTAGCTACGCATCAATATAATACACCAATGCCATATATATATATATATATATATATATATATATATATATATATATATATATATATGTGTGTGTGTGTGTGTGTGTGTGTGTGTGTGTGTGTGTGTGTGTGTGTGTGTATTACATGCATAGAGAGAGACAGAAATAATTAAACAAATATATGTGTATAAATACACATCTCTCTGTCTGTCTGTCTGTACAAATTTATAGTTACACATAATATTTTTTTATAAACATTTAAATGATATTTAAATATATTGTTTTTTAATATTGTGTTTTGTTGTCATTTATTGCAATAATTTTAGTCAATAATCTCTTTAATTAGTCCCCATGATCCAGCTTTCAGAAATGGAGAATCAATCTTGAGCTCCATAGATTATTTTGCTAAAACCAACCTCATAAACCAGTTTCTACCCCCACGCACACAAAACCCACTCTCTCTCTCGCACACTCACACACATAAATTTGTTCTCGTTCTTGTTATTGGTGTGAACGAGCGAAAAGGATTCTCTTCACATGTGTTAACTCTACTTTCCCATCTTTATTATTCCCTCCACAGTCAGACTGAGCTCTTATGCACACGCTTGCCCTGCACATCATCCACATAGACTGTGGAATAAGAGTTTATTAATTATGCAAATGGCTTTCTTGTGCTGCTGCATTCGAGTAGGTACACTGAGCAGTTAATCACGCTAACATCAATGTGTGTGTGTGTGTGTGTGTGTGTGTGTGTGTGTTTGTTTTGTACGCGTATCCTCAGACTCCATTGTTTTCTATATCTGCCCCTGAGTCAGCAGTTAGTTGGTAATCATGCCACAGTGGTTTTAATTGCTCTGTTAATTGATAGAAAACAGAAAGGCTCTAATTAGATGTAATGATACGAGGCACTCTCTGTCACTGTGGAGTTAATGATTTAGCACGCTAGCACCAGACTGGATGCTTCATGAGGAGATTTACATATGAAAAGCATGTGTGTCTGTGATAGAGAGAGTGGGGTGAACACAGAGAAACAGAGATCAAGTTGGAGAGCATTTGTTAAGAACAATAGGGAAGAACAGAGGGAGGTTGAGGGAATTTCAAGCTGTTTTGTTTCATCGTTGAAAGCTATACTGAGACCTTTGCTGGTTTGAAGCATCAGTTTCTAACCGTGTTGCACTGCAGATGCACACTGCTTCCATCGACAACTCTACCAACTGCTTTTCTAACAAAAGGAGCTTTGCAGAAAGCACAATTGCCTAAATATTTGTTCAAATGCCACCCTTACAAGGATAGTTTACCCAAAAATAGAAATTCTGTCATCATTGTCTCAGCCTCATACTGTCTGAGACCTGTCTAAGGGAGGTTCTTCAGCTTTGGGGACTTTTATTTCCCACAGGTTGATTTTTTAAAGACTTCAGTTATGCCATCATTATTTATATTTGCGAGTGTATATGTTAGTACTGTCAAACAATTAATTGTGATTAATATTATCCAAAACAAGTTTTTGTTTACATAATATTTGTGTGTGTACTCTCTCTATTTATTACGTGTATATACATACACACACATACATGTATATTTAAGAAAAATATGTTATGTTTATATATATATATAAAATATATTTATATATAATATAAATTATATGAACATAAAGTTGTAAATAATGTAAATAAATGTCAATATATTCTAAATATATAATGTGTATGCAGTACACATACATTATGTAAACAAAAACTTTTATTTTGGATGTGATTAATTGCAACAATAAATGAGGGTTGTCAAATTAACATTAATAATTTTAAACTAAAAATAAAATAAATAAAATAAAAACCAAGTTAATATTGTGAGTCAAAGGAATCATTGAATTAAACAAATTAATTGTGTTAAAATATCGTCTTTAACAAAAAAATAAATAAAAAAAAGTTAATTAAATTCAGTTTTGCCATTATATCCAGCACACAGAATAAACAATACTTGGTAATACTTTATTAAATAAAGCTTGAGTTTGAGATTAAATGAAATGTGAAGTATGAAAATAATAGAAAAAATAAATATGATTTATTCTTAGAGTGGATCTTTTTCATGCAAGTTGTAATGTTGCCAAATTATGCAAAAGGTGTGTCAATAGTATTTAATTGTGTGTATTTAAGATTAAAAAAAAAAATACTATGAAACTAGCCTAGCAAAACAAAGTAGTCAGCCATCTAATTCCAAAAATGTTACAAATGTAATTTCACTCCCTGTCATTTCTACCACAGAATGTCATAACTTGAGATGTACTGGAAATAACACTCTGCTGGAAATTTGTATGACTTTCAGAAAAAAAAGGTGTCATAATTCTCCAGCGATGTGTATTCACCGGTGGACATTGTTAGTCGACTAGACGATGGCTTTCAGTCTTTCAGGGTTTAACACAACATGATGGTGAGATGACAGAATTTCCATTTTTGAGGAAACACTTCCTTTAACATCTGTCTCTGTAAGTAATAAAAAAGGCAAGGAGGCTGAGAATTAAAGAGACAGAGCAGGAGAGAGATGAAAGTCTTATCTCTCTGAACAGAGCCAGATAGGCTATCGTTTATCTGTTTACCGACGGATGCTCTGATACAGAGAAATTACTGCAAAACGTTTGAGTGACAGAGTGAAGGAGAGTGTGAAAGAGAGCGAGGGAGGTGAAAGGAGAGATGAAGTGACCTTGCTTCAGACCTCGGTTGGATGTTTGACATTGGGGCATGTTGCAGGGCACACCAGTGTTTATCTCTGATAGCACGAGCACTCACCATTTGCTCATGGTGTCAGGGCATAGTTATTTTATGCCTTTTCAATCATGCTTTGTTTTTTGGGGTGGTGTAAGTTATGACATTGTACAGAAACGCTGTATTTTGTTCAATGATGGGCTCATATTTCAGTCTAAGAGATGTGCTGTGATATTGGCTTCTTGATGCAGGACTCTCACTCGCTGATTTGTTTCTCTCATCAGTCCCGTGGGTAATTTAGCTAGTGAAATCACACCTTTTCTTTCTCTCCGCTCTTCTTCGATTTCCTGTCCCAATGGTGGCCAATCTCACAGCGGTGTCCTTGGGGGCCAGCCTTGGGTAGGGGACAGATGAGGGGGGTCACGTTTCACCCCACCTCCTCATCCTCTTATATTTATTGTGCTGAAGACAAGCCTTCTCTCTCTTTCCCGCTCTCTCAGAGGTCCTATAAGATATACTGGTCACACAGTAGTATTTGAACAGAGGACAGCTTTTTTTTGCTGTGGTGTTGTAAAGCAGTTGCATTTGCAGATTAATTAAGGATTGTATTGGTTTCTCTGTTAACCTGCTGGTAAAATACCGGAAGAAATGTACACTAACTGTATTTTGATGGCACATTTAGGAGGCAAAGGTGCTTGCTATATTCTGTTAAATTCTACAAAGCACATACAGTGGTGAAGCTTGCAGAATGTGGGTGCAAATGATAAAGCTTACAGTAGGGTAGATCCAAACTCTAGACTAGACACTTTATATATAATATGTAGAGAAATGGCTCCAAGTTGTTTATTAATTTATTTTGCTAAAAAGAAAAAAAACCTTAATAATATTACTTTATATTCCAAATGATTGTGTACTTGGTTGGTCTTGACATCCATTGAAGCTCTGTTAGAGTGTAAAAACACTTGCTGGTGTTTCCATTTTCCAAAGGTTGAACAGTTTTTAAAATATTTTAAAATATTTTTAATTTCATAATAAAAATATTGTTATGTTTTTATTATTGTTAAACCATTACATTTTAAATTTGTTATGTATTTTTTTCTACTTAAAGTTTATGTTAACCATTCGTAGTATTTATTATTAATGATCTTAATATTTAAATTACCTTCAGATGCCAAGTTTCACTAGACTGTAACACTAGAAATAGTTTTAAGTATAAATCTATGAAATATATCCTCCAATTATTATTATTTTTAAAAAACATGCTTGCTTCTTAAAAATGTATTTTTGTTTGAAAGATTTTTATTAGAAAACCAGACAAAAATACTGATTTATATATTTATATATAATTTATTTTTTACATTAAGCAAGTGATGTTAATGAACATGTAAATGTTCAGTCTATTTTTTCTGTAACTTAATTTGAAACCGATTTTTGCATTTTACATCCCGTTCCTTGCTAAAGTACATTATTGTCCATAATGTGTCTTAAAGTGCTTGTGTGAGAGTGTGTACTTTTGCTGAAGTGTGTGCATATGTATACATTCGTGTGTGTGTGTGAGACTACAAAGGCTGGCTAATTCAGATTTGGGACTGTGCCGGTTATCACACAAGAACACGCCACGGTGAGTGTATGCATGCTTTTGTTTCTGACTGTCTGTATTTTAATGAGCTCAGCCTATCGCTGCAGTGCTGCACGCTACAGTGACTCTTCACGCAGGACAAGGGTGACAACAACCCCCCACCACTTCACCCCGCAGATTACCCACCACTCACACACATCCATCTATTAACATTCTCGCCCAAATATCATAAACGAGCTCATGCACACATTACCTATACAGCCCAGAAGCAGGCAGTAATGACTGTAAAGTACAGAACTGGAATACTGTCTAAAAAATGTGTGTATATGTAAATGTAATTCTTTAGATAATCATGCTATTAAAACCAAGTTGCATCAAAATCTCACATTTGTAAACTTTTTTTTACTACATTTCTAGTGCAGTGTCACTGTAAATGCCTTTGTACAATACAGTATCTCCTACATTTTGTACAGTACAGTATATCCTTACATTTTTTAAACATTTTTATTGCAAAATCTGTAAAAAAAAAAAAAAAAAAGAGGAAAAGCTACTGCAATTTTTTTTGACAGGACATTTTCCGTTTCATTTATGGACATTTCCTTGAATCCTAAAACAAGAATAAATGCTTAATTTAAAACAACTGTGAAAGAAATTGACATTTTTATGGAAAAAATATTTTAAAATTTTTATTTTTATTTTATATATTATAAATTATATATATATATATATATATATATATATATATATATATATATATATATATATATATATATATATATATATATAATTATATTGCATTTTCACAGTGTTTTTTATCTTTAAATCTTTTTCCATCTTTATTTTTGTATTTTGATTCATTTATATTTATTTATTTTTCGGTTTTTGTTTGAGACAGGGATATGTTGGCAGGACCTCTAGTTGTATAGAAAAGAAAATATGTTTAACAACAGCGCAAGAAAGTTGAGGTAATTTTGCATTGCTTTAAGAAAGGGGTTGAGAAATAAAAACAACTGTAAAAAGTTTTTTATCCACTTAACATAATCAATACGTTCTGTTATTTCTGCTAGATGTTGTGAGAACTCAAATTCTTTCATTTAAAGTATTGGAAAAATGCAACAAACCATTCAGTTTTTGGGTTGCCGTTTTGGCACCACTTTGACATTTTTCATTCTATCAAGCCATTTGTAATTTTTTTTTTTTTCACAGTGCAGCATGGTCAAGATAAAAATGGGTAGCTTCATTTTGTTCCTTTTAGTTTAATAGTCCTTACACACTTCAGAGACTTGAACTCACCCTCTCAGGGGACCCAGCTCTTTCCAAAACCTCTGGATAGTGAGTCACGTTCTCTCTGTTAAAATGGAGGCATATTAAATGGGTTCTCTCAGTGTTTAGAGTCCAGTGTAGCACATCACTGAGTTCTGCGTTTATGTGTGCATCTGAATCTGGCTTGTGTCTCTATGCGTAATTGGGTTATTATTAATTCTGCCTGCAGTGGAATATTGCAGGAAATTATTGTTATGGATTTTTCTTTGAGGGACAGTGCGTCCAATTAAAGAGCACCCCCCACCCACCCCATTAATAATAGCAGTTGTGAAAAGAAGTAGTCTGAGTCGGCTGCCATCTCTATGCTGTGAAGTTATCAGCGCAGAGCAGGCACAAGCTGGTTTCACATCGCTGAATGCTCACTCAAAGATGAACATACAGCATAGCCAGGACCACTCTGTCTGAATAAAGAAATAACCTCCTGTACAAGAGCAAACTGTAAAGTCTATCTCTCTCTCTCTCTCTCTCTCTCTCTCTCTCTCTCTCTCTCTCTCTCTCTCTCACACACACACACACACACACACACAAACACATTCACACTCTGATTTATACACAGAAGGGCGATTATATCTTATAAAGGGCTGGAATTCCAATTTTAAATAATTCTACAATACTATTCTTATTGTGAAGGTGCCTTGTCTAGCAGCTCACACAGCCAGAGGTTTTCTTTCAGTACCAATCCAAGAACAATTGCTGCTAATCTAAAAATATCAAAAGGCTACGGATTCCTCTACAACTTGATATCAAACCAGTTGACCTTATTAAACTAATTAGCTCAATTAGAAAACAAAAGCCTCCCCTCTGAACCCCTGGTCCTTTGTTGTGCCATGATTCCAAACACAAGGGGAAGGAGGGGAACTGGCGCATTTGTTCTCAGATTCTGAGAAAAGAACAAATATTATTTTATATCATTAGCATAAACAAATGAGGGCAGCTCATTGTTGTAGCGTTAGTGGCTTGTTAGTGCCACAGCTGAGCCACCTGCTTGATCAATGCTCTTGTTTGAAAAACCAAAGCTCTGTAACAATCATGGCCTATTCTTCAGCACAGCTCATTTGCATTAACAATTGAGGTTTAATTAATTAGTCTCGTTTGGTGTCTGGTTTTATCCCTACTATATGAGATATAAGAAGGAATTGGATTTGAGGAGCAAGATCAAATGAGTATAGAATGGAAGACTACTGTGATAATTAATGTAAAATTACAATGTGATGATATGGATAGAGTAACTGTAGATCTTAGGTGTGATGAGGTGAGTCAGTTTTGTCAGTATATTAGTACTGAGATAATATGTGAGAAGGAGTTTGATATAATGTGAGGGGTGATGTGGTGAGTACTGTGATAAAATGTGAGGGGTGATGTGATGAGTACTGTAATACAATGTGAGGGGTGATGTGGCGAGTACTGTGATAAAATGTGAGGGGTGATGTGGCGAGTACTGTGATGAAATGTGAGGGGTGATGTGGCGAGTACTGTGATCAAATGTGAGGGGTGATGTGGTGAGTACTGTGATCAAATGTGAGGGGTGATGTGATGAGTACTGTGATACAATGTGAGGGGTGATGTGGCGAGTACTGTGATGAAATGTGAGGGGTGATGTGGTGAGTACTGTGATGAAATGTGAGGGGTGATGTGGCGAGTACTGTGATCAAATGTGAGGGGTGATGTGGCGAGTACTGTGATCAAATGTGAGGGGTGATGTGGCGAGTACTGTAATGAAATGTGAGGGGTGATGTGGTGAGTACTGTGATCAAATGTGAGGGATGATGTGGTGAGTACTGTGATACAATGTGAGGGGTGATGTGGCGAGTACTGTGATACAGTGTGAGGAGTGATGTGGAGAGTACTGTGATGAAATGTGAGGGGTGATGTGGCGAGTACTGTGATACAGTGTGAGGAGTGATGTGGTGATTACTGTGATGAAATGTGAGGGGTGATGTGGTGAGTACTGTGATAAAATGTGAGGAGTGATGTGGTGAATACTGTGATCAAATGTGAGGGGTGATGTGGCGAGTACTGTGATACAGTATGAGGGGAAATGTGGCGAGTACTGTTATCAAATGTGAGGGGTGATGTGGTGAGTACTGTGATCAAATGTGAGGGGTGATGTGGCGAGTACTGTGATACAGTGTGAGGGGAGATGTGGCGAGTACTGTTATCAAATGTGAGGAGTGATGTGGTGAGTACTGTGATCAAATGTGAGGAGTGATGTGGTGAGTACTGTGATCAAATGTGAGGGGTGATGTGGTGAGTACTGTGATCAAATGTGAGGGGTGATGTGGCGAGTACTGTGATACAGTGTGAGGGGAGATGTGGCGAGTACTGTTATCAAATGTGAGGGGTGATGTGGTGAGTACTGTGATCAAATGTGAGGGGTGATGTGGTGAGTACTGTGATCAAATGTGATGAGTGATGTGGCGAGTACTGTGATACAATGTGAGGGGTGATGTGATGAGTACTGTGATACAATGTGAGGGGTGATGTGGTGAGTACTGTGATCAAATGTGAGGGGTGATGTGGTGAGTACTGTGATCAAATGTGAGGGGTGATGTGGCGAGTACTGTGATACAATGTGAGGGGTGATGTGGCGAGTACTGTGATACAGTGTGAGGAGTGATGTGGTGAGTACTGTGATGAAATGTGAGGGGTGATGTGGCGAGTACTGTGATACAGTGTGAGGAGTGATGTGGTGATTACTGTGATGAAATGTGAGGGGTGATGTGGTGAGTACTGTGATAAAATGTGAGGAGTGATGTGGTGAGTACTGTGATAAAACGTGAGGGGTGATGTGGTGAGTACTGTGATCAAATGTGAAGAGTGATGTGGTGAGTATTGTGATCAAATGTGAGGGGTGATGTGGTGAATACTGTGATCAAATGTGAGGGGTGATGTGGCGAGTACTGTGATACAGTATGAGGGGAAATGTGGCGAGTACTGTGATCAAATGTGAGGGGTGATGTGGCGAGTACTGTGATACAGTGTGAGGGGAGATGTGGCGAGTACTGTTATCAAATGTGAGGAGTGATGTGGTGAGTACTGTGATCAAATGTGAGGAGTGATGTGGTGAGTACTGTGATCAAATGTGAGGGGTGATGTGGTGAGTACTGTGATCAAATGTGAGGGGTGATGTGGTGAGTACTGTGATCAAATGTGAGGGGTGATGTGGCGAGTACTGTAATGAAATGTGAGGGGTGATGTGGTGAGTACTGTGATCAAATGTGAGGGATGATGTGGTGTGTAAGAATAAATTGTATATTCTTGCCTTCGAGATCATAAATATTATTTTGGTTCAGGTTGGGTTATCTGAGCAGAGAAGAGCAGGTACCCGGGAACCAAGATTGAGTCACACAAGTGGTGTAGTTCATTCTAAGCTCAACTTTATTGTACAAGGGGTGCTACTTTTATAGGGAAATGAAACAACGTAATGTCTGGCAGATATTTAGCTGATCAAGCATAACACACTGCATTGAGCAACACCATGAATATAGAGTAAGGTTCAAAGGAATACATCATACTGTTATCACACCACAATGTCCTTTATCACAAGATGTGTTCACGTATACGAGCAGAATCTCACAATGGCCACTTTAAGACAGTCGAAGACATGTCTTACACAATCGTGAACAATCTTGGGCATATCTTATGTACTTTCATACACAGTAATCAAATGTGATATATATCTTCAGTTAGTATTCATTTCTGTTAAACAGTTTTCAGAATAGGAATAAAGAAATGGTTAGTATAACTCTTAATCAGGATTACACACATATATCAGAATCAGTCTTCAGGCTCTAACTCATAAGTGTGCACATAATCATCTCCAGTAGAGCTATCAGCATCTTTTGGAAAATCCTCAGCTTCAATCACACTCATCTCCAACTGCTCTGGAACCCTAACAAAGGTCTGTACTGGATTGGATACCTGCAGCATTGCTTGGTAGGTATGTCCTGTAGTGAGCGCTGTAACAGAACGCATTATAGAAGTACTAATACATTGCATCATACAGGGTGCTATTAGCAGAAGAATCACTATGAATATAACAATAGGCACAACAGTGTGTAGAATCCAAGTTCCTCGTTGAAATCAACGGTGGTATGTCCATCAATAGAATTTAGCCCTTAATGGTAACAGGGTGGTTTAAGGAGTTAGCACTGTTTTGACTCAATGGGCCAACTATCTTCTTGCTTTGGACAACCCCCACCTCACTATAAGAGGTAGTTCCTTCCTCCGCTTAACCAGTGCCTTTTCCTCCCTGTTACACAGTAAGGTGAATCCCCGTTCGAGATTCTATGTGAAATTGGAGCTTGCCTGCTCTCCTGTAGAGTAATTCTTCAGGCGTGAGGCGTGTATCCACTGCGGTTGATAATCTGTCAGCACTCCCGTCCGGGTTACTGCGATCACAGTGGCTGGTCCAAGATATCTTGGTTCTCCCACCTTCGTTGGTTTCAGGCTTTTGATGAGCACACTCTGTCCTGGAACAAAGGGGTGAGTAGGCTTTTCTGAGGGAAGAGGAAGACACAAAAAAACATCAGCACATATGGAGTTAAGTTTCCCAATGAGGGAAGTCACGTAGTCCTCCTGGATCACCTCCAGATCACCTAAGGAAGTAAAGCCTGCGCGACCTTTAACCCATGGGGTCGGGAAAGGTCTACCCATTAGTATTTCAAATGGTGAAAACTTAGTGGTGGAAGATGGAGTCATTCTTAGTTCTGTCAAGACAGCAGGTAGCAAATCTACCCATTTCTTTCCTGTATCAATAGAGGCCTTAGTGAGCCTTCGTTTGACTGTTTGGTTAAGTCTCTCCACATTGGAGGAAGACTGTGGATGGTAAGGTATGTTCAGGTGCCAATCAATCGATAATACTTTAGCAAGTAGCTGAGTTACCTTTGATGTGAATGGTGTTCCATTATCACTCTCAATAGTGTTAGGTATCCCAAATCTAGGAATTATTTCCTTAGTCAAAATCTTTACCACTGTTTTAGCATCTGCCTTTGCACATGGAAATGCTTCTGGCCACTTTGAAAATCGATCCACAATAACCAAAAGATATTTCAAGTTACCTATTGGCGGCATGTGTGTGAAATCAATTTGTACATGTTGAAATGGTGCTTCTGGATGCGGTAATGCGTCGTGTTTAATAGGTTTGTGCGGATTTACCTGAGCGCATGTGAGACACGAGTCTAAAATCAGCTTTGCTGTTTTGTGTACATCTACAATGCAATACAATTGATTAATAACTTGTACTACTTTTGCACAACTTGTATGTGACAGTCCATGGTAATGTCTAATAAGGACTATTAGTCCTAATTTTGGTAAGGCTATTCTTCCTTTCTCATCTCTTAAGAGCCCATCTTTGTCTGGAGCACAGTTATGTTTACTCCAGTGCTCTAAATCAACTTGTGTAGGTTGACTCTGCAAAATTTTAATGTCAATGTCAGGAACATTAGTCACATGCATAGTCATAGCTATCTGTGTTTTGTCACCCATATTAAATGGTGATTTTATCTGGGCTTTGGCTGCTTCTTTTGCAACTTCATCAGCTCTCCTATTTCCTACAGCCTGTTCTTCCTCACCTGTTGCGTGACCTTTTACCTTTACTATGGCCACTTCGGCAGGTAGCTGTACTGCTTTGGTTAACTGTCCTATCAGGTTTGAATGTGCTATGGGTTTCCCATCTGCAGTTTTGAAATCTCTTGCTTCCCAAGTTTTGGCAAAGTGGTGTACCACTCCCCATGCATATTTGGAATCAGTATAAATAGTTACTCTTTTTCCTTCCATCAGCTCACATGCTCTTATTAATGCTACTAATTCTGCAGCTTGAGCTGAGTTAAAATCTAAAGCAAATGCTTCAATTATTTCCCCAGTCTCAGACACCACAGCATAGCCACAAAGGTAGACCCCATCAGCAGGTTTTGAACATGATCCATCAACATATAGATGTTCCCCCCCATCCAGGGGCGAATCCAAAAGATCGGCCCTGGAAGAACATGAGGAAGTTAGTTCAATTATGCAATCATGCTCTGTGACATTATCTACCATGTCAGCCATTCCTAACACACCCAACAGTGCCGGGTTAATGGACACTGTAGGTTGGATCGTTAGATTTTTAGTTGCCAGCAGTGTTGCCTCGTAACCTGAGCATCGTTGCGCTGTCATGTGTTGTGTTTGCATATTGTGTAAAATTGCGCCTACCTGATGTGACGTATACAATATCAAAGGGTGTGACAAAACCATTCTCTCAGCCATCTGTACAACCAGGGCAGCTGCAGCCACAGCACGAAGACATGCTGGCATACCTGTAACAATGTTGTCCAATTTCTTAGAAAGGTACGCTAATGGTCTGTATGTGGAACCATGCTGTTGCAGCAGGACACCTATGGCCACCCCCTCAGTTTCACGGACATGCAAATGAAAGTCTTTGCTGTAGTCTGGTAGGCCCAGAGCTGGGGCCTTGGTGATCGCCTGCTTCAACGCAGTAAAGTTCAGTTCTGCCTCCTCAGTCCAGTTCAAAAGCGTGCTTGGTGGAGCTTTGTGATCAATCAGGCTTCTCAGGTGCCTGTCATGCACTGCACAGTCAGGTATCCAGGATCTGCAATAGTTAATCAGTCCCAGGAAGCTTTGGAGCTGTTGTATAGTTCGTGGAGACTTCATCTTCCTGATCAGCTGGACCCTGTCTGTAGAAATAGCTCTCAGACCTGGCATGATGATGTGTCCCAAATAGGTCACTTTGGATTGGACCCATTGGAGCTTGTCTTTGGAGGCCTTGAATCCTGCTTGAGCGAGCACATTGCATACAATGATAGAGGCTTTTTCACAATCGCTTTGTGTTTCACCTGTTATCAAAATGTCATCTGCATATTGGAGAACGCAGACTGTAGAGGGTAGATCAGTCATCTTTGCCAATGTCCTCTGTACTGCCGCCGAGAAAACTGCGGGACTGTCCACATAGCCCTGTGCCAAGCGTGTCCAGGAAAATTGTTGACCTTGGAAGGTGAACGCTAGTAGAGGCTGAGTGTCTAGATGTACAGGCACAGAGAAAAAGGCTGCACACAAATCAATGACTGTGAAATATTTGTGCGTACATGGAATAGAATTAATCACAGTCGGTACATCAGGCACAATTGGAGCTAATGGTGTTATCAATTGATTTATAGCTCTTAAATCTTGAGTTAAACGCCATGTTTTACCATCTGCTTTAACTATGGGGTTAATTCGCGTGTTGTAAGGTGAGTGTATCGGTACGAGGACACCCTGCTGGACAAAATTCTCAATCAATGGCTTTATGCCCAGTTCCTTATCTTTAGACAAAGGATATTGCTTAATATAGACAGGTTTATTAGTTTTCAATTTTGCTTTGTATGGTTCCATGTCTATAAATCCTGTGTCCATACTGTGACCATAATGCAGGGTCTACCAGAGTTTCAACCGCTGGTGGTATGTCAGACCTGGGCTTACATGTGGCTGGTTCTGCTTTGCTGTCTTCCCAATCCGGCAATGGGTTCACAGAGACCTGTAAGCTAGACAGGAAAGAGAACGTGACCAAATCATCAGTGAATTTAATGTCCATATTTAATTTGTGCATCAAATCTCGTCCTAACAAATTTAATGGAGCTCCTGGAATGATTGTGAATTTGTGAAAGAATGGAATTAATCCAGGAGCCCTTACCTCTAGAGGAGGCGTTACAGGACATTGAATGTCAGTTCCTGAAATTCCTACAGAGTTTACTATTTGACTAGAAAGAGGACCCTCATAATGTGCAGCAGTCATTGAAGTTGCGTCAGCTCCAGAATCTAGGAGGAACGTCTGTGGTTGACCGTGCACTAACAATGTAACATATGGCAAATCTTTATTGTTATTAGTAAATGTGAGGGTCGTCATAGATACATTGGAACTGACTTCACTCTGTAGGCATCCCTATTGTGGTCCTTGAGGCTTGTGCCAAGAAGTAGGATAAGGGGAGTTGAATCTTTCTCTGTCTCTCTGCTGAGAGTGATCTATTCTTGGCTTCCACTGAACTGAATCTCCCTGAGGACGATTCTGACTTCTCCCTTTTTTGCAATTTCTTTGGACATGACCTTCCTTTCCACAGAGATAACAAACTATTCTTGATCTTTTTGGAACACTTGATCTGTGTTTCAGTTCTGCTTTTAGGTCATGTTCACCTCTCTGTGGCTTTTGCCCAGTGAACATAGCAGTTTCAGTTTTGACCACAAACCCTCCAGAAATATCTAGTTCCCTAACTCGCTTCCCTAATGCTTCTATGGTCATTTCTAACAAGTTAGTTGTTGTGATTCTAATCAGTTGTTGTTTTCCATGCATATTATTCAGAAATGTGTTGATGAATAACACCTTTAAGTTATCATCAAGTGGGAGTTTAGATTCCTCCACCCATGCTTTCTTAAATCTCAGATAGAAATCTGAAGCCGTTTCTTTAGACTTCTGCTTCGTGTTTGCAGCAAATGATAAATCTTGTTTATTGCCTAGACGCTTCTCTAGGAATGCTCTCAACTCCTTAAAGAAAGAAGTATGATTTTCCTGTTTTTCCCAGAAAAATACATGTGATACAGTATCAGGGGAAATGTGGCGAGTACTGTTATCAAATGTGAGGGGTGATGTGGTGAGTACTGTGATCAAATGTGAGGGGTGATGTGGCGAGTACTGTGATACAGTGTGAGGGGAGATGTGGCGAGTACTGTTATCAAAGGTGAGGGATGATGTGGTGAGTACTGTGATACAATGTGAGGGGTGATGTGGCGAGTACTGTGATACAGTGTGAGGAGTGATGTGGAGAGTACTGTGATGAAATGTGAGGGGTGATGTGGCGAGTACTCTGATACAGTGTGAGGAGTGATGTGGTGATTACTGTGATGAAATGTGAGGGGTGATGTGGTGAGTACTGTGATAAAATGTGAGGAGTGATGTGGTGAATACTGTGATCAAATGTGAGGGGTGATGTGGCGAGTACTGTGATACAGTATGAGGGGAAATGTGGCGAGTACTGTTATCAAATGTGAGGGGTGATGTGGTGAGTACTGTGATCAAATGTGAGGGGTGATGTGGCGAGTACTGTGATACAGTGTGAGGGGAGATGTGGCGAGTACTGTTATCAAATGTGAGGAGTGATGTGGTGAGTACTGTGATCAAATGTGAGGAGTGATGTGGTGAGTACTGTGATCAAATGTGAGGGGTGATGTGGTGAGTACTGTGATCAAATGTGAGGGGTGATGTGGCGAGTACTGTGATACAGTGTGAGGGGAGATGTGGCGAGTACTGTTATCAAATGTGAGGGGTGATGTGGTGAGTACTGTGATCAAATGTGAGGGGTGATGTGGTGAGTACTGTGATCAAATGTGATGAGTGATGTGGCGAGTACTGTGATACAATGTGAGGGGTGATGTGATGAGTACTGTGATACAATGTGAGGGGTGATGTGGTGAGTACTGTGATCAAATGTGAGGGGTGATGTGGTGAGTACTGTGATCAAATGTGAGGGGTGATGTGGCGAGTACTGTGATACAATGTGAGGGGTGATGTGGCGAGTACTGTGATACAGTGTGAGGAGTGATGTGGTGAGTACTGTGATGAAATGTGAGGGGTGATGTGGCGAGTACTGTGATACAGTGTGAGGAGTGATGTGGTGATTACTGTGATGAAATGTGAGGGGTGATGTGGTGAGTACTGTGATAAAATGTGAGGAGTGATGTGGTGAGTACTGTGATCAAATGTGAGGGGTGATGTGGTGAGTACTGTGATCAAATGTGAAGAGTGATGTGGTGAGTATTGTGATCAAATGTGAGGGGTGATGTGGTGAATACTGTGATCAAATGTGAGGGGTGATGTGGCGAGTACTGTGATACAGTATGAGGGGAAATGTGGCGAGTACTGTGATCAAATGTGAGGGGTGATGTGGCGAGTACTGTGATACAGTGTGAGGGGAGATGTGGCGAGTACTGTTATCAAATGTGAGGAGTGATGTGGTGAGTACTGTGATCAAATGTGAGGAGTGATGTGGTGAGTACTGTGATCAAATGTGAGGGGTGATGTGGTGAGTACTGTGATCAAATGTGAGGGGTGATGTGGTGAGTACTGTGATCAAATGTGAGGGGTGATGTGGCGAGTACTGTGATACAATGTGAGGGGTGATGTGGCGAGTACTGTGATACAGTGTGAGGAGTGATGTGGTGAGTACTGTGATGAAATGTGAGGGGTGATGTGGCGAGTACTGTGATACAGTGTGAGGAGTGATGTGGTGATTACTGTGATGAAATGTGAGGGGTGATGTGGTGAGTACTGTGATAAAATGTGAGGAGTGATGTGGTGAGTACTGTGATCAAATGTGAGGGGTGATGTGGTGAGTACTGTGATCAAATGTGATGAGTGATGTGGCGAGTACTGTGATACAATGTGAGGGGTGATGTGATGAGTACTGTGATACAATGTGAGGGGTGATGTGGTGAGTACTGTGATCAAATGTGAGGGGTGATGTGGTGAGTACTGTGATCAAATGTGATGGGTGATGTGGCGAGTACTGTGATACAATGTGAGGGGTGATGTGGCGAGTACTGTGATACAGTGTGAGGAGTGATGTGGTGAGTACTGTGATGAAATGTGAGGGGTGATGTGGCGAGTACTGTGATACAGTGTGAGGAGTGATGTGGTGATTACTGTGATGAAATGTGAGGGGTGATGTGGTGAGTACTGTGATAAAATGTGAGGAGTGATGTGGTGAGTACTGTGATCAAATGTGAGGGGTGATGTGGTGAGTACTGTGATCAAATGTGAAGAGTGATGTGGTGAGTATTGTGATCAAATGTGAGGGGTGATGTGGTGAATACTGTGATCAAATGTGAGGGGTGATGTGGCGAGTACTGTGATACAGTATGAGGGGAAATGTGGCGAGTACTGTGATCAAATGTGAGGGGTGATGTGGCGAGTACTGTGATACAGTGTGAGGGGAGATGTGGCGAGTACTGTTATCAAATGTGAGGAGTGATGTGGTGAGTACTGTGATCAAATGTGAGGAGTGATGTGGTGAGTACTGTGATCAAATGTGAGGGGTGATGTGGTGAGTACTGTGATCAAATGTGAGGGGTGATGTGGCGAGTACTGTGATACAGTGTGAGGGGAGATGTGGCGAGTACTGTTATCAAATGTGAGGGGTGATGTGGTGAGTACTGTGATCAAATGTGAGGGGTGATGTGGTGAGTACTGTGATCAAATGTGATGAGTGATGTGGCGAGTACTGTGATACAATGTGAGGGGTGATGTGATGAGTACTGTGATACAATGTGAGGGGTGATGTGGTGAGTACTGTGATCAAATGTGAGGGGTGATGTGGTGAGTACTGTGATCAAATGTGAGGGGTGATGTGGCGAGTACTGTGATACAATGTGAGGGGTGATGTGGCGAGTAGTGTGATACAGTGTGAAGGGAGATGTGGCGAGTACTGTTATCAAATGTGAGGGGTGATGTGGTGAGTACTGTGATGGTAACACTTTTTAATAACTGCATGCTATTAATCATTAGTTAAGCATTAGGAAACAGTTAATTAATCATTTATAAAGCATTAATAAACATTTATAAGCAGTTTATAAATGCAGATATAAATGCTTTATACCTGATTTAAAAGCATATCTATAATGTGTTTAATAATTGTTTTTTCATACTTTATTAATGATCAATTTATCATTTCTAAATTAAGTATAGCATTATTTACACACCAGTTATTAAGGAGTTGTCAGTGGTTATCACTTAGAAATTGTGAGTAAATGATTAATAAATTATTCAAATGTGCATTCATACATCTTTTTATTCAGACATATAGTAATAGTTACTTATAGTGTTAATAAATGGTTTATTAACTTGTATTTCTACTGTAATTCAGGGTTAATTCAGGTAGTTATAAAGCATATGTAGTTGTTAGTTAACTATTTTTGTGAGCTCATCTAAAGTGAGGACTATTTATGCCTTGTAAAGCTTTTACAAATGAGATTTAAAGGCTGTTAATATTTATATGTTCTGTATCACTGTGTTGTGTTTGTTTCAGTTTTTTTGTTTAGAAGATAACTGAGCCTTTAAATATCCTTTATAAATGCTTTACAAGGCATAACTAGTCCTCACTTTAGATGAGCTCACATAAATAGTTAACTGAACACTACTAAATGCTTTATAACTACCTGAATTTACTACAATTCTTGTGATCTTATGAATCACTGGCAACTCCTAAATAACTGGTTTGTAAATAATGCTATACTTCATTGAGAAATGATAAATTGATCATGAATAAAGTATGAAAATACAATTATTAAACACATTATAGATATGCTTTTAAATCAAGAATAAAGCATTTATATCTGTATTTATAATCTGCTTATTACTGTCTATTAATGCTTTATAAATTATGATTTATCTGTTTACTAATGCTTAATTAATGATTAATAGTGTGCAGTTATTATAAAGTGTTACCCTACCTTTTAAAGGTCATATCCACTCAGCTAAAACAGGACAATTTTAAACTGGGAATGCCAAATAAGTTTGTAAATATAATCAATGAATGAGTACGTACAGTAAAAGTCTGTGATTTGTAGATTTTTTTTTTCCCACAGGCTAGTGTGCAAAGTGCAAGTACTTTGAAACTTTGTGATTGAAACTTTTTTGAAATGTTATTGATGTGGTGAATACTGAGGTATACTGAGGTATACTGAGAATGAGAATACTGATGTGTACAGTTATAAAATGTGCGAAATGATTTGATGATATGAGTACTTTGATTAAAATAAGAGGAGTAGTGTAATGATGTGATGGGTAATTAAAATATTAGTAATGTAGTAATTACTGTGATAAAATGTGAGGATCAATTTGATGATATGATAAAATGTTAGCAGTATGTTGTACAGTGTATATGATATGTGATAGGTGATATGAACTTTTTCATAAAAGCATTACATTTGGTACATTTGTATGGTTTATGGCCCTGAACATTTTCAGGAATGGAGCCATCACTAAAACATCTCGTGTTTGCAATGGCATCCATTTTACTTTCCGTCAAAACCAAATTATGTATTTTGTAAATTATGTATCTGCTGAGCCAAACATAACACAGAAAAGGTGATATCTACCCCTGTTTTGACAGTCAAGGATTACAATGAGACCACATACAACAACATAAACTGTTCAGTTGAACAGTTAATGGGGAAATCAGCAATGTGAGAACAAAATCACAGTGTCTGAGGATCACAGTATCACAGCATTTACAATGGTCCATATTATGGCTATTCATTTTTTTTATTTCTCTGATAACTAACTAATATTTTATCAATTAAACAATAAAAGTATATATTTTATTAATAATTCTTTTTCTGTGGGTCTCTGGAATTGTCAGTCAGACTTGTCTGAGACCTGGATTAGTTCAGAAGACCCAGCAACCCCTTCTGTTCTCTCTAACAGCTTCCCTTTCTCTATTTATCCCCTTCCTGGTGAACTGGGCACCTTTATAGAGGAGCTGGATGAACTGCTGTCCTAATTATCTGGGAATGACAGACTTACACTCAATCACAAAATTGTATCACAACATTTCGGAAAAACCTCTAGACATCTCTGATTATTTGTTTATTATATTTAACCTACATCTTACTACCTGTGTGCCACTGACAAAAAAACACAATTACCAAAACATTTATATTCCCCATTCCTGGCTAGTGAAATGATCTCCCCACACCGCAGTAATTAACAGAACACCCGACACTACAGCTGTCAGTCAGTGGCAGTGCGATTGGCTACCTGTCACCGTTCGGCCTGAACCTGTGCTGCACCAGACTCATAAATATTATTCCACCCAATACAGCAAATATTAGCAGTTCGCCTGCTTGTACCCGCCAGTGCTCAGGACTCTGGCTTCTCAACTGTGCACACTAATGTAATGACAACACTGACCCTAGAGAGTCATTGTAAATTAAGTTAAATTAATACATGAAATATGTTTGAAGTTTCAATCTGCATCTAATATGATTTAATTGTTATCCTTCTCATAAAGTAAATTATCAAAGAAATAAAAAATGAATAGCCATAATATGGACCATTATAAATGCTGTGATACTGTTTTGTTCTCACATTGCTGATTTCACCATTAACTGTTCACCTCAACAATTTATGTTGTTGTATGTGTTCTCATTGTAATCCTTCACAGTCAAAACAGTGGTAGACATCACTTTTTCTGTACTATTAAGGTTGGTACAAGAGATATATATGAGTGTCAGATATGACACAATACATAATTTGGTAATAAAGTAAAACGGTTGCTATGGCAACCACAAGGTGTTTTTGTGATGTCTCCATTTCTGAAAATGTTCAGGGCCACAAACTATACAAATGTTCCAAGTGTCATGCTTTTATGAAAAAGTGAACAATGAATATTTTTACACATATGTGACCCCAAAACCAGTCACATATGTGTAAAAATACTGGACCACAAAACCAGTCTTAAGTCGCTGGGGGTTATTCTTTAGCAATAGCCTACAAAATAAAATAAATAAATAAATAAAATAAAAATTTTATGGGTCAAAATTAATAATTTTTCTTTTATGCCAAAAATCATTAGGATATTAAGTAAAGATCATGTTCCAAGTAAATGTTTTGTAAATTTCCTCCTGTAAATATATAAAAACTTAAGTTTTGATTGGTAATATGCATTGCTAAGAACTTCATTTGGACAACTTTAAAGGTGATTTTTTTTTTTTTTTTGCACCCTCAGATTCCAGATTTTGAAATGGTTGTATCTTTGGCCAAATATTGTCCTGTCCTAACAAACCATACTTCAATAGAAAGCCTTCAGTATATGTATAAAACCCAGTTTTGAGAAATTGTCTCTTATGACTGGTTCTGTGGTCCAGGGTCACATATCACCTGGACTATAAGGTGCAATGTGATAAGAACTCTGATAAAATGTGAAAATTATGATGATACGAGGAGCGTTGTGATAAAATGTGAGTAGTAGAATGATGATGTGATCGGTACTGTAATAAAATGTAGGAGCAATGTAATGAGTACTGTGATACAATGTGAAGAGTAATATAATGATGTTTTGAGTACTGTGATTAAATGGGAGTAGTGTGATGATGTGATAGGTACAGTAATATAATGTAAGACAATGTGATGAGTGCTGTAATTATAATGTAAGCAGTAATGTGATGAGTACTGTAAAAAGATGTGAAGAATAATATGATGATGTAATGAGTCCTGCGATAAAATGTAAGGATTAATATGATGATGTGATGAGAACTGTGATAAAATGTGAAGAGTAATGTGATTAGATAAAAAAGACTACAGCTGCATTATTTTCAATCCCTTTTTTTCCTCGGTTTTTGCAGAGCCTGGCAAGAATTTGTCAGTAGAAGGAAGAGTCTGGTTACACCTCAAATGAGGCGTGTAGTGATGGGTGAGAGAAAGAGCCGTCTTGACACATGCAGAGGTTTCTGCTGATGCATAGGAGATGTACTGTAGCAGAGTTTCTGGCAAGAGTGTTCTGTCACAGTGTAAAAAGCAAACAGCTGTGTCATGACCTAACATTATAAAATAGGTATTATGTCATGTTAATGACTTCTTCACTGAGATATAATTATAACATTGGTAGGGGTTTAAAGGGGACATTTGCTTGAATACTGTAGTGAGACATTTTCACATTCTAACAATATTCAACTTCATTCTGTTCCAATACTCCTTGACCCGACTCCAGCTCTCACTGGCAAATGACAGAAAGAAAGAAAGAAAGAAAGAGGCAGTGGGTCTTTTGGGAGTCTACTGACCAGAGGATAATATGCAGATGCCAGGATTCCCATATTTTGGTATTCTCATCATGTTCCTAATTAATTCCTAACTCATTATGCTCTCACTGACTAATTTGTACCCACAACTGATTTGATTAAACCTGTCTCTATGCTAATGAGCCTTTTTTTTATATGCCTCTTTACAGTTAGATTGGAGCATGCAGGACTCGTCTCAAGTGTTTATGTGTGTGTCAAACAGCTCAAACACATTTAGTCTTGGATACACTACTCCAAGATGTTCTATTTGACTGTATTTGCCTCAGCCGGTTCTTTTTTCCCCTCTGTCTCCAAATCCCTCCCTCTTTTCCTCCGTCTGATAACACTGACTTGTGAGGACAGATGTGTGCGGTTCATCAGCAGAGGTTGAGATTTAACAAATGAAAAAAAAAAAAAAGCTGATGAATAAAATCTCTAAACACGAACCATGGCAGAAAAAAAATCCAATTAAAACTCCATTTGATGTTCCACAAACCAGCAGGCAAAAAAGGAATATCATTTAAATATTTCAGTGATAACTGAGAGAGGGGAGTACAACATCAGCCCTGCTTCTTACTGTCTTGAAGATTTAAAGATTGTTTCAAAGCTTTCTTCAAGTGCAAAACATTGTGGAAGTCTAACAGCCAAAGTTTTAATGCAGGACAAAAACCGTACACTTCCACACTTAAAGATCCGATCTGTTCGTTGAATGGGTTTAGCGCCGCCGTGTATGAGTGTGTGTACTCAAGCGTACGCTAGTTGGCAATTTTCA
The DNA here is from genome assembly GCF_003368295.1 of Carassius auratus. NCBI lineage: Eukaryota > Metazoa > Chordata > Actinopteri > Cypriniformes > Cyprinidae > Carassius > Carassius auratus. Next base: position 8,093,096 of record NC_039265.1, on the reverse strand, counting down.
GGCTTTCCATATATGGTTGTTTGACCTATATTCAGATCAGATACACACACAGGCACAGATACAAATGCACACACAGGAGAGAAACTGTCCTTCCAAATTACGCTCTTATGTTAACTCTCATATGTGTGTGTGTGTGTGTGTGTGCTTGCACGCCAGTTTCTCATGGGTTTATGGTGCATTTAACACATTCTTTTCTGCATGCTTCAACATTCCCATTGTAAATATTTGATGAAAACCCTTTAGATGTAAGTGATGTTTAATTAATAGTTATTGGCAAAACAGAGATTTCTGAACATCTAGAGCTGGCCCTTAGCTTTTGAGTTTCTGATAATATTGATGTTCTGGGTGTTTGCTGATGAGCGGGAATTCTTTTAATATGCTGTCCGATCTCACAGACGAACGCGCTCATGCACAACTCGTCTGTCGTAGAATAATAATCAAGGCTTTAGTGCAACTTCAAGCGCAAAAATATCCCTCATCTCTCATCTGCTAGAGAACATTTGTGAAGTCATCTCACTGGTTTGATGATGATTAGTTTGCAGTGGCATATACATGTATACTGACATTTTTTTTTAATACATTAGATCAAATAAAAGAAGGTTCAAGAAGTATGTTTATGTGTTGTTTGATGTGAGTTTTCTAAGAAGTGGGAGAGTGTGTTTGATGGAATGATACAGTGGTATTTCTTGGGAAAAACAACCACAGCCCTTCTTTCCAAAGAGAAGGAGCCAAGAGAAGGAATAGAGTGAGTGAAGGAGAGTGAGGGTCCTAAATGAATAAATAAAAGCCATAACCACCCTCTAGTGCTGAACAGGAGCACTTAAAGCATTTTAACAAGAGGGTCACTTCATTAAATATTGACCTCCTGTCTAAAAACTCTCTGCAGGAACACTATGACGCCTCACCATGACTAGAGGAGAGAGAGAGATGAGGAGAGAAATAGAAAGTAAAGAGAGTACAGAACAGAAGCTAAAGTTAAAAACAGAGAGATGATAGCCAGGATGAAAAAAATATTCAGTTATATAGAGAGACAGACACACACTCGCACTATACAGTCATTCTCTGTGTGTGTGTGTGTGTGTGTGTGTTTGGTAGAATCACATACAGGATAATGGAGGTTATCAATACTGCCATAATAATAATAATGCAATAAGAGACTTTTAATGTAGTAATAATAATATTATTATTTATATTATTTATTATTATTCTTATGCAGAATAATAACTTTACATGAAAAGATCTATGTAAATGTGTTTCATTATTACTCTATAATTAAGCCTTAGTTTATACACTAATGTCGTAGTATTTTGAAACTGTTTGAATGAGTATCATCAATCTGAGATTTTTAATCTTCATATACATTTTCACATTTACAGTGACATGTGTTAATTAATCTAATTTAAACTAGTGAATGAATAAATTGAGATTATAAGATGGTTTTAAATCATTTTCAGCATCATCTATTGAATGTCAACCATAATTCCTGATAAATCTTGCCACTCTCTACTATATTTTGGCTATTAACAAATTGAAATTTGGCAAGAGGGGGAAATTAAATGGGTGCATTTTACATTTTGCATTCATTTTTATAAACGTGAGACAATCTTAGCAAGATATCAAGACCTCTTTTTCTTCTGTGACTTTTGTTATGTTTCTTTATGTATATGAATTGATATTAAATATATATATATATATATATATATATATATATACACAAAAATTGAATTTTATGTAGAAAAATGTATGACATTTTATGGCCTGAAAACAGTTTTGTAATGGTTTTGTAGTAAGTTATAATTTTGGTTAAAAACAAATAAAATAAATGGAAAGATACATTAATGTTAAACATATTCTAGTGATAATCTGATTCATTTGAGAATTAGAAATGTTGCTAGTTATCTTTAAGTTATATAATCTATAGTATGTCTATTAATATGCATAACATATATATATATATATATATATATATATATATATATATATATGTATATATATATATATATATATATATATATATATATATATATATATATATATATATTTTTAGATATGTTATGCATAGTAATGCATGTCTACAGAATGTAAGTTTACCCTTTCCTAATCATTACCTGAAGTGCTTGTTCACTCTCCGAATATGTTTGTTTTTGCTCCAGTAGATTTTGGACTGAATTCAGTGTGACCTCTCTGACCTATTATCTCCATGGTGACCGTCCTCTAGCGACCAGCCTCATCAATCAGACACAGCGACAGCTCATCTGTCCCCTGCACTGCACACACCAGGGCCTCCAGCCAGATGTTTGCACCACAGGAGAAACGGCTCCTCCGATCAATGGAGCCGCTCTGTTTGGTAAGGAATAGGAGCTGACACGGTCGGAATGGTGTTCAATGCAAGCAAAATTATGATGCTTAATGTTTTTCCATATTCAGATTGTTTGTAAAATAAAGGTTTGTGCATTTCAATCACAAATGCCAAGCAGGTTCACTGATTATGGTTTAGCAAGATGAAAAACTACACCTATAAATTATATGGGCAGAAATTGCAGAGCCGCCTGCTTTGAATGAAACCCTCACATTTTACAAATATTTCAATTACAGCTCTGACATCACTCACAAAGCCATTTTACTTCAGCTTTGTTTATTTCCATTCTTTCAGTCATCTAAAAACGTGAAATAAAAGAGGAGCGATTTGAAAAAAGTGACTAATTCCTTTTGTTTGGAACGAATTGTGAATTTGATCAGGGTTGATCTCTTTTCCGCAGTCTCGGGATGGGAGAGGAGCAGAGCGCTGCTCCTTTAAGAGGTTCGAATTTGACTTTAAAGTGGGTCACAGTAAAAATATCTTCAACAATTATTCATGCAGCCCTCCCTCTCTTTCTGTACCTCCTCTCTAAAATCTGCATGGTGCTGCAGTGCTGGAGTTGAGGAGCAGGAGAGATGACTCTTTTGTTTTGTCACAGGCGGATCTGATGAAATGTTGGTGTAACAAATTGTTTCTTTTGCAGTAAACGTCTGCACTCAGCCTGTGATTACCATCTTGCCCATGTCCCGCCTTCTGTGCTAGCAGTTGTTGTTTTTATTATTGACTGTTTTGATGCTGAGACAGTAATAGTGTGTTCTGTCCAGCGTGGAGATCCTACGATCGATGTGCCCCTCGGCCAGTTGCGTCCCTTGTTTGTGACACGTTCAGGTGGATGGCGTGGAGCATGCTCAGTCTGTTTCGAGAACGGCTAAGCATGTGATCAGTGCAGGAGTGAATGGTACAGCACTGCAGCATATGGGAGTCTGTCTCTCTGCTCCCTGTAGGTTTAAACTGAACATCTTCAAATTAGTCAGAGAGAGATCAAAGCAGCCCTCGCCATCCTCATCGAGAGGAAGGCTTTGAACTTCCTCCTCCCTCTCCTGTGAGTGTGTGTGTGTGTGAGAGGGAAAGAGAGCGAGAGAGAAGGGATGAGATAGGGTGGTGTGTTGGTATGGAAATGAGTGAACTCTCATGAGTGTGTTTCTGAGAGGTGAGAGAGTTTCTTTTTGATCGTATGTGTGTGTGCGTGTGTGTGAAAGAGAGAGAGTTCTTGTGCATTCTTGTCATTCTCTTGCACAGATTTTATTCCTTGGAATTAATTCATTACTTGGTTTATTTTGTTATGATTTCAGCATTTAAATTTATTAGCTAATGTTGTAATCAGAAATTGTCCACTACATCTGCCCAAAAATACAGTATCTTACTTATAGTACTCTCAATTTTAAATTGCTTAATTCAGATAAATTTATAAACGTAAATATTTTATTTGCATTTACATTTACAACATATTATATTATAATATTTTGATTATGAATATTATGCTGGACAGGACTTTCACATAATCTAGGAATGTTGATATAGGTAAATTAATTAACAACATTAATTTTGTGATTACAGAAGTGTCAGTAACTATGTTTTTTTTTCAGATGTCAGTTTACATTATAATTAGATATATTAGAATTATTTATTAAGTTTTGGATGTGCATTTATTATATTAATGTTAATTATATTAGTAAATATATTATATTTTGATATATTCTTGTTTATTAGAATTTTAAATTAGTCTTGGCCCCATTATTATCATAACTGATAATTGTTTTTGTTTAATTGATTTTTAATTGATTTTTAAACATTGTCATAAACGCACTGTACACTAAAATAAATCAAAATAAACTCAACATATTCAATTAATTAAAAAAAATATTAAAATTAACACTGTTAATTATAAAATCCAATCACTAAGAAAAAGAAAATCTCTAAATAATGGGCAAGATAGATGTTTTGTTATAATATTTTTTAATAAATGGCTGATCTCGATGTTAGGTAATGTTTGTACGGTCTACCATTTTGCTGTAATCACTATGACAGATTCTGCGGTTGTCTGGATTTTTTCACGCACCATGTTTTCATCCAAAAATTAAAAATAAACAAAACTTCATATGAGCTACACATTCATATTCTGCCTGCCTCGGAGATGGATATTTGACATCTAGGTCACTAAAGAAAGAGCCTCATAACAAGAAAGGCCTAGAATACCATGAAATACAGTGAAAATAACATGACAACTGTTAAACATAAAAACAGCCAAGAAATATATATATTCACCCATAAAGGCGTATTGGCCCCCTCAATGTTTAATATCTGAAGTTTTTGTCCCTTTTTTTTTTGCCGTATTTACCCTGAGCCCTGATTCATTTCTGACCCTGGCTCCCTTTTGCAGTTCCACATTAGAGACATGATCACATTAAGCAGCTTATTGTATTTTCGTGTTTATGTGAAATTGCAAACTGCAGTGAGAAGCTTCATCTAATGACCGAAATTATAATTTCACACGAGGGAGATTGTACTGCTAATGGAGGCCTTATAATGATCTGAGAGGTTCAAAGAGAAATGAGTAAAAAGCTCACACCAACCATCAAGCCGTTCGATTTTATTGAATGTGATGTTTTACATCTCCATGAAGCATTTCCGCACTTTCTTAAGCATCTCTCACCTCCTCTAGTCTACACCTGTCCCGTCGATCTGTTTAACAGATGGTGGTTATCTCAGTTTGGTAATTTAGTCACTAATTTAATCCTAACTTCTGTTACCCTCCCGCTCCTCTGGTCACCTGCACCTCAATCCAGCAGTGCACCTTAAGTCCTTTAAATATACACGTATCTTTAAAAACTAGACTATTTGTACTGAAACCAATGAAACTGTCTCGGTATAGTGGCACACAGATCAGTTGAGATCTAACAGTGCCTCCACTGACTCATTTCCTGAGAGTAAGGCTTGTTAATGCAGCTCTTGGCAGCTGCTGCCCCCTGGAGGTCTCTGGACATCACTGTGGGATCTCAGAGGGACTCAGTCCTCAAGTGGCTTGTCACCTTGGAGTAGTCTGGCCTGCGGTTACTGTGACAACAGGGAGCAGCGATCAGTTGCACCGCAAGCGTGCCAATACACAACTGAGTGTAGCTTTGTTTTGTACAGCTAAATACAGGCTATTTCCCTCTATGGAGGGCGTTGACTTTACAACCTGTGTAAAAAAAAATTCTTGATCATGTGACCTGTCAATTTAGAAGAATTATATTATCTACAAAATCTACAATTATCATCAAATATGCTTAAAAATTAAAGTTTTTTTTTGCACAGATCAAGCACCGTTTACAAGCAAAAACAGTCCAAAGCTGTTCTAAACAGATATGTCAGTGGATTTTGATGTGAGAGGACAACAGGGGATGGACTTTTCACTGAAAGAAGTATTATTATTGTGGACTTCTATTTTTGCCAGAATTGACAGTTTAAAGTAAAAAAAAAAAATAATAATAATAATAAAAAACTTTAATGATAGACTTGTTTGTTACAAACACTTCACTTTTAACTTATGGACTGGAGTCATGTGGATAACTGAGAGATTATTGTGATGTTTTTATCAGCTGTTTCGGAATCTAATTCTGACGGCACCCATACACTGCAGAGGATCCATTGGTGAGGAAATGATGTAAAGCTAAATTTCTAGGTCTACTTCTTGGATAGCCTGAGGGTGAGGACATTTTTAGCACATTTTCACTTTAGTTAAATTTTTTATTTATTTATTTGAAGAACTGTTCATTAAAAGGTTTTATAATGAACCCAAAATGGTTTTTCTATACGACATCCCAGTAAAACCCACCTTTCTGAAACCTTTATTTTTAAGAGTCTAATACTCCATTATAGCCAAAGGTTGGTTTGCTTCTGGTCTTTGTGCTGGCACTTGTCACGTATGAATGAATGATGGAATTAAAGCTGTTCAAATCGGATCTAAATTGTAAGATCCTTTTGTCAGACTTGTTCGTCTGTGCACCAGTAGTCACCTAGCAACAACCAAATAAAAGTGTGAGCATTCTGTTGTCTGTGCCATGCATGGTTTCTCACATTAGTGAACTGAAGCGTCCTCTCTCACACACACAAGCATGTGTTTGCCATCATTACAGACCTGTATAAGGAAGGTCAGTGGCTATTTTATTGCTGAGGGATTATATTCCATTTGATTTTCTACTCTCAGGCCATTACTACACAATCTTTATCATGCTCTGTGGTCATGATGTTCAAAGCGAGTGGGTTTGTGCAGCTTTTGTTATCTCTTCTGGCCCTTTGGAATTACACTTAGATATAACAGCATACCCAAAATGACTTCACATGATGACTACTTTCTGATGTGGAAAATGGTTTGAAAACACAGACAAAAATGGGAATACTCAGAAATGTGCCACCTCTCTCACAATAGCCAAGGAGCCCTATAATTTCATGGCGTGTTAGGACAGAGGCAGGAGATGTCTCTGGCGGGTGTTTGGCTGGAGGGCCTCAGAGCCTGATATCACACGCTGAATGATAACTCTCAGAGAACCGCTTGCCTCTGCTCCAAAAAAATAAAAAATAAAAATAAAAATGAAAAGAAAAAAACTCCCGCTGATCACAAAGGGAATAGCCTGGAACAAGAGAGATAAAAGAGGTCAGTCTCTTTGGTTGTCCAGCCATCCATCCGTCTGTTTATCTGTCTTTTCTAAGCACAATGCACAACTGCTGCGTGTGTTATGCAGAAACATCAAACAATCTTAACAATATATAAAATCATGTTTATTTACACACATCCCCCCTAAATTCTGTATATTTCACATCTTCAATTCAGTATGCACATGTAGATGGTCTGTGCATGTAGGGATTTTGTTGCAATTACTATTATTTATATTTTAATGACACTATTCTTTGTAGTGTGAGAATGCAGTGTTTGCATTCTGCATCGCTCTAGTGTTTCCACAATACAATCCAGAATTGTTTTACGGCAGCGCCCCCTTGTGTATCATATGAGAAAGCACAGATTGTCCTGTATAGATATTCTCTATGGTTGTTTGGTTTTGTTTATCATGCAAGGAAATGCTTTTATAGCAAACCTGAAATATATCAGCCTCGTGTTTTAGATCCTCAGTCAGGGACAAAACCTTAGCATTTTATAATTATTAAATATTATTTCTACTCATTACCAAGGCAACGTATTTATATAGTTTAACTGTTAAGATGTACTAAAATAGCAAAACTGAAACAAAAAATAAATGAAAACTATATATATATATAAATATATATATATATGTATATATGTATATATACATATATACATATATATATGTATATATGTATATATATATATATATATATATATATATATATATATATATATATATATATATATATATATATATATATATATATATATATATATATATATAATACAATAATACAAAGTTTTGGACACACCTTCTCATTCAAACAGTTTTTATTTATTTTCATGACTATGAAAATTGTAGATTCACACTGAAGGCATCAAGGGCTATTTGACCAAGAAGGAGAGTGATGATAACCTGTCCTCCACAGTCACCGGACCTGAACCCATTCGAGATGGTTTAGGGGTGAGCTGGACCGCAGACAGAAGGCAAAAGGGCCAACAAGTGCTAAGCATCTCTCAGGGAACTCCTTCAAGACTGCTGGAAGACCATTTCAGGTGACTACCTCTTGAAGCTCATCAAGAGAATGCCAAGAGTGTGCAAAGCAGTAATCAAAGCAAAAGGTGGCTACTTTGAAGAACCTGTGACATATTTTCAGTTGTTTCACACTTTTTTGTTATGTATATAATTCCATATATAATTCCACATGTGTTAAGTTTTGATGCCTTCAGTATGAATCTACAATTTTCATAGTCATGAATTTAAAGAAAACTCTTTGAATGAGAAGGCGTGTCCAAACCTTTGGTCTGTAGGCTACTATATATTCTTCTGCATTACTATAAGCTGAATTCACACGTTTTAACAAATATCAAAGTGTATTATTTTAAATTTGAAGCTTTAATAATAACATTTAAGTATAAGCCTATTAGCAAAATGTTGATTGATTTATTTTATTGGTGTTAGTTATCCGTATATTATTCCTATCATCCGTTAGTTTGGCTATGCGAATATTTCGTCTGGTTTTGGCATTGTACTTCTCTTAAATGAGCACTAGATGGCGGTACATCATCATTGCATTAGGTCTGTGTTATAGAGCGCTCCAGCTCTTCGTTTGTTGACTGTTCAGAAGAGTTTATCAAGTCTTGACTGATGGTTGCAACTTGTTAAATATCTTTAAATAAATATTTTTGTTACTGTAACATAATAAGGACTGTTTTCCAGGACGACTAAATTGTTCTGTTTTATTACATACCAGGGCACTTTTTCCATAAAGAACCAACGTTGCGTTTTTACCAACCCGCAAATACTCAGGAAAATGTCCCCACCTTCACATGTATTGTAGGTAAAGCGGCCTTGGACTTTGGCTGGAGGTGTTGCAGCTCACTTTTGGGTCTCATCCAGACCATGCGATTAATCCCTCACAGCACGTGCTCTCTCCCCCATTCACTTCCTCCGTGTCCAACAAGAGACACGCGTCAGGTCACATAAACAACAAACGGAAGCCTGCATGGTAAAAAGAAAAGTGTCAATTTAGAGAAAATGTGGAAAAAAAAGGATTTATAAAAAAGAGACTTAAAGATCAGTTCTACAGTACAAACTAAGGGGTAACGGTGAAGAACTGAATTCTCAGGCACGTTCAATCACACCCTTATGGCTGTTTTAGTCATTTGCTGCAACTAGTCTTTAGCTTTAAAGCTGTACATGGTTTGACTTTGTTATTTGTGTCTCTTCTGGAAGCCTATTGTTGAACACATATCTTAGTTTATTTGCCTATACTTAGGCTACTCTGTTTAATAATAACAGATTAATTCAGTGGTCATCAATTCTTCATTGATTATATCACTTATTATATGTTCTACCTTTTCACACGGCTGCAAGTGGCAGAATAAATGCACGCTATGCATAAAGTTATTTTGATCGTTAATTAGTCTAACTAAAAAGAAACATTTCGTTACAGCAATACTGTGTTAATGGGTGGATTGGATTATTACAGAATGTTTGGTACAATGGCAGTTCACTACAATGTGCCGGCCATGAATTGTATTATGCCATCATCTGTTCAGCAGTTATCATTGCTATAGTTGAATTTAGAGCATGCCAGTTTCTAATCTTCTTAATTAAAACGCCCTCCTGATTGGACAGAGTGATAATCCCGTGGGGCCTCGCGCTCTTACTCACTAGCGAGTAAGACTGCGCGCGAGTCTCAATCTGCCCAGGGCGAGGGCAAGACGCACTGCAAGAACGCGCACGAGTTCAGACGACGCGTCTAAAGTGCACGCAACATCGCTGTCTGCGCGGAAGAGCGTGATAGGGGAAGAAAGATCTCTATCAAAAAGTGTCTTCATTTTCAGCAGCCCTTTGGAGAACGCCAACGAAAGAGAAGAAAGAAGACAGAGCGAGGAAGCTTTCAAGAGCGCGCACCAAAGTTTTCCACACGCTTTGTTTTTTCTTTTAGTTTTATTTCGTTTCTCCAAAATGAATGCCAGCGAAGAAAACTTGCTGAAATCGATCAGCAACGATACCCTGCTGGACCTGACGCAGCGCTACGGACAGTCCGCCTTCGGCTTCGGCGCTGGCCATGGTGCTGGGAGTCCTGGCCGCTTCACCCTCACACCTGCCGCGGATTTCCTCTCCGGGCAAACGGGAAAGTCGAACGAAAGCGGCGGAGAGCAGACCAGCGATGAAGATGACGGCTTCGACCACCTAGAGACTCGTAAGAGAAGCGCGGGCTTCGACGAAGAGAAGCATCCGAGTGCGCTCTCCAAAAAGCCGAAGGAGCAGAGATCTCTCCGGCTGAGCATCAACGCGCGCGAGCGGAGACGCATGCACGACCTGAACGACGCGCTGGACGGCCTGAGGTCTGTGATCCCCTACGCTCACAGTCCGTCTGTGAGAAAACTCTCTAAAATCGCAACTTTGCTTCTTGCAAAAAACTACATCCTAATGCAGGCACAGGCACTGGAGGAAATGCGCCGGCTGGTGGCTTATCTGAACCAAGGGCAGACTATAACTTCGCCGATTCCCACCGCGCTCGCGCCTTTCGGACAGGCGGCCGTGTATCCGTTTTCAAGCACTGCGCTGGCCACCTGCGCGGAGAAATGCAGCTCGTTCAACGGGACCCCGTCCAACCTGTTCAAACACTGCAACGACAAGCCTTGACTTCCACGCGCTGAACTCTTCCTGCTTCATCCTAATGTTGCTCTGAATTCGCGTTGTTTTGTTGGGAACGGGCTTAGGTCTGATTCAAAACCCCTGCTGCGTGTAATTACGATGATTTATTAGATAACACAATAAATAATGTTAACTGAAGGACACGGTATTACTGGAGCAAGCTTTTAAACCCCTCCATTTTTAAAAGCCTTTTCCCTTTTATCCCAAGTGATGGATTGAAAACGATTAGTATTTGTGTGAAAAATTAACAAACAACAAATTCTATGTTCACAACTTGCGGAGGACTTAATTTAAACATGTTCTCTTTTGGGTTCAGCGTTGTTGGTGAACTATGCAATTTACTGCAATTGCCCCAAAACAGTCATTTCTTAAAAACCTGAGTCAGAAATGAATAAAGCTGTCTCACCTCCGTCGGTGTATTCGGAAACACGGTGTAACATTCTCAAATGTTTGGCCTGAAACGATTTTGTTTTTGTTATAGCACAATTCACTTGATTGTATTGTACAACTGTGAAGAATACTTGAGGAAGCCTACAAAGCATTTGATCTTGTTGCGACATGAGTTTCATACTGTATATTGTTTATATGTCTTTATAATTAAAACATATGTCTACGATCATCTCTGTTGTTTTGTCCAAAAACATACATTATATGCTCACATTACTCATTCGATTTCTTTTCAAACTGGTTTAAACCAAGGAAGATTTCATATTACAAATAATGCGACCTTGAACAAACGTTGGGTTCTGGTTCACTCCTAGAACTAATGTGTACTTTAGACAAGTCAGTTTTTACTGCTTTCGTTTCATATCACATGCAGTGTCATTTTGTAAATCATTTAATAACCATTAAAGGATTTAAAATAACTGCAGTATTGATGGTCAAAAATAAAAGCTTCAGTGGTTGCTATTGTTGTCAGTAAGCAGGGCCTAGCACGTGTACATGCCAACACGAGAGTCTCTGCCACACTTCTGTGTATTGAAGGCTTGTGTCACGATTCTAATCGTGTATTGGATTTCTAATCTCTTAAATGAGACTGGTCTTCACTGGTGAGATGCGTCCTGCTGCTGTTGTGCAGGGGCCGGAAGCGCCCCGGGGCCGAGGGGACCTGTCCTTGAGTATTTGTGTGATCGTGAATCGGCAGTGTTCTGTAACCTACCCCTTCCACTTATTAACACGATTTCAGCGCCTGTCGTCCACAGCCTGCTAATGCATGAGCGCAGTTTCATAAAACACCGCTCTTTAACTAAACCTTTTGTCAGTGATCTAATATTGAATCGATACATCACAGTCTATTTTTCTTGATGCTTTAGCCTCGGAGAATTTAGTTTTTAATCGTTTAACATGTATTGCGCAAACAGAGGAGGCGAATAAACACCACAGAGTGTTTAAAATAATTGTTAGAATTAAATTCTTTCCTTGATATATTTAAGATGACATATTTTAAGTTATTAATTTAACTTAGGCCTGTATTGTAATTTTGACCTCTGTTTTGAAAATAAAAATAAATAACGATTCCTGAGTAATGCACGATTAAAGGTGCCTTTTATTTCCCTAATAAACATGAACAGTGCCTTTAACTAAGACAGACAGACGTAAACAGTTATTATGGGCATTTTTATGACAGATCAACAGTCTAACTTAACTTTATTTTAGTTTATTTTATTTTATTTCACCATCATGATAGATTTTTAGGATATAACTTCACCTTTTTTTAGCTTATTATCAAATGTAGCCTACACAGAAAACACTTTGGGCTTAGCACAAGTTACCGTTACTTTTTAAAGGAACTGCTATTCCAAAATATTTAAAATATTTGCCTTTAGCTTATTATGGCACAATGCAGTTTATTAACACTTGTTAAACTGCATAATGAAATGTAGGCTAATAATACATAATAAACATTATTGGGGTAATTTTTTTAATTCGTACAGTGAGCTACCTAAAATATTGTTTACACTTCAAAGAAACGAAACATTATGCATAACGTTTAGTTTTTAATGTGTTTTATAGTCATCACAGTGAGATGTGTTCTTTAAAAACGAGATTGCACTCACATTATGCCATCACTTCTAATGAGCTTCTCACTCTCTGTACCTGTCCACTAAGTGTGCGCTCGAGAGAAAGTGATCTTGAACTCACGCTGCGTTAAATGAACAGTCATCCTCCCAGTGGGTACGTCACTAGTGTCGTGTCGTAACAGCATTACACCGCTCTCCTGACACATGACTTACCGCTGAACACTTCTGACAAGGAGGAGAGCGGCGATCTACTGTAGAGTGACAAGCGCGCTGCTGCTTCAGTGTCCATAATCACTCTTGATTTCATCTAATTGTTGTGGATTAGAAATGTGACCGCTGTAATTACTTTTTTTTTTTTTTTTTTTTAAGCCTGTTCAGTGCTTTTCTGAACTTGTTTTAAGATGAGTTTTTGATGATTGTTGTTGTTCTGGTTCTTGCAGGACCTCTGGCTTTAAAGAGGAATCTTATAATTTGCTAATTAAAAGTTTTGCACAAAGACATAGGATATAGACCTACAGCAGAGAAAGTATATAATATTTTTTTTTTCTTTTTTCTTTTTCTTCTTTTTAAATTTATTTATTATTTATTTTTTTACGTGGAACCTAGATCGCTAATGAATCGCTTGTGAACGAATTCTTTAGTTCAGGTAAATTATTTGGTGTTTTTAGCAAATCAGTTGACGCGATAATAGCTCATAAAAGACGCTCGTTTACTGCCATCTACTGACCTAAAATTACATTTAGACATTTACGAAGTCAAATCTTTACTGGAATGATTGTCAGATTTTTACGGAATTTAAAAACATAGCGTATTTAAAATAGTTAATGCAGAGGGTTAATTACGATATATAAAGATATATTTAGACGTAAAAATAAAATAAATAGAACAATAAATATATTACAAATATAAAAAAAAAAGAAACGATCAGTGAATGGATTAAAAAAAAACTCTAGTTGTGTAAAATTCCACTGCCTGTCCAGGAAGTATTGTCACTTCTCAAAGATATTTGTCAGATTACTGTGTCATTAGATTCGTTACAGTGTTTCCAGCAGTCATGATGTCTGATTTGTGAAACAAATGTCTTTAATACACCATTTCTTTTTAATGAATCCGTCAAAAGATTTATGAAAGCCCCTGAATTTGCTTGTGAGTATCAATGTGATTCGGACTCACTCAGTGAATCGTTCACAGCCTTGACTCGGTGATGTTCGAATCAAAATGAATCAAGAACTGTGATGTATATGTTAATGTAAGTATATATTAGCAATGCATTTAATAAGCTGAAGCATTTTTGAACAACTATATTTATCAATTGAATATGTAATTGATTAACTCTACAAGTTATGCAGCTCCTAAATGTTTTACTCAGTAACTATTTCTGCACAATATATTTTTAAGGTTTATTTGTTTGAGAGCTTTTCTTATGAGAAACTCTTATTATTTGAAATTTGAGCATTTTGTGTATCAGAGAACCTTATTCCATACTAATTAACATTTAGCTTAAACATTTGGTTTAGATATGTAATCAGATAAACAACTTTGCATATATACCTATTAACTGCAAATAACTGTTTTATGGCAGAATGAGTGCTGATAAATGCACCTTCTGTTTGCTTCAAAACAAAAGTACTTTATTATAGGGATGCAGCTATTTCTCACGTCTTACAGTATTTGCCCTTCTTTTCTGTGGGTTCACTGCAGAATGATTTCATTACCGTAGCTGGGAGCTTCTGTTTGTGAGTGTTTGTCGCTCTTCGCAGGCGGTTGAGGAGAGGGAAAAACATATGCCCTTAAGTGCCGGACTCTGCCGAGTGTTTCTGACAGCACTGCTGAGAGTCATTAAGCTCTTGAGGAAGCACATCACAGCTCTGCCCTCACTCATGTATATACGTATATAGCTGCACACACATGTTTGGGACTGCGAGCTTCAGCAATGCAAACAGGCCGAGAGCAACAAAGGGGAGATGGGGGCGGACTGCTGGAAACGGCGTTCAGGTTGGTGCTTGTTTATGCACAGCAGACATGCAGACACTGGAAGGCACACAGGCAAAATGTCAGAGGCCTCTGGAATCAGAAGAGGTAGTTTGGAAGGAAATACAAAAGTGTATAAAGCAGTATGTCTGTATGTGGTGACCCTTGATAGACCTGCGTGTGCGTGAGCGCGGGCTGAAACGCTGATTTAGAGGGTAGCTACAGATGGTCTGTATGAGATAATTAGTTTCTTTTTATGTCCCTTTGGTGCTGCTTTTTGTTTGTTTTCTTCTATGTCTTGTACTGTCTCTCCATTTATTCAGGTGGAGATGTGCATTTTTAAGAGGGGATCCCCTATGGTGGGTCTGTGACATCATCGCAGCCCCCCTGCTTGCGGCCCAGTTTGTCGTATGCGATGACCGGCTAAGTCATTTGGTTCCGAGGAGCCATGTGATTCAGGCCGACGTGAGAGACAATGCGGCATGAAGGACCAGCCCTCCGTTCGTTACTCTAATCAGACGTGGATGCGGGAGGGCAGCACTGCCCGTCTATATGCCCGCTAACGCTCTTAGCATGGCATGCAGGCCTGATCCTTCACCCATCGCCACAAGGCATCTGACACCATGCATTTAAACTGTAGAATTATGCTGGATGAGAACGAGGAGCGCAGACGAGAAGAAAAGAAGGTTAATGGTCCAAAGGAAGAAAAGCTACAGCTTCATACAGATGTGCTGGTGTGGTCTAGCAGACCCAGTTGCGATATCAAGAATCAGCATTTTTGTTTTGTGTCTATTTAATTGCACCAAATATTCCAGGTTCAATTTATGATCAGCATTTGGGGCATAATGTTTATTACCACTAATATATATATATATATAAAAGTAAAATAAATAAATTAAACAAAATAATATTTTGTCTTTGGTACAAGTCCTCTAAATTTTTGTCAATTTCCATTTATCACAAAATTAATTACCACTTGTCTAAAAAAGGAAAACATTTGGGTTGGAGTTAAGGCAATTATTGGGGCCAATACTGTATGTGTTTAATAGTATTTCCACAAGATATAATACGGATTCAGCTCTAATTCAGCTCTAATAATACACAAGATTTAACAGAAAACTTCATTTAAATTGTATAAAACGAATACATTTCTGCTTTGAAATCATTTAAAGAATGTCCCCATTCACTTCCATTGTAAGTGCCTCACTGTAACCCATATCTTTAAAGAAAAAAAGGATCAGGTGCTAATACATTTTTGTACCTTATTACAATAAGGTACATTCTTAGGTAACATTTATGTATTGACTAACATTAACTAACAATGAACAATACATTTGTTATACTATTTAAAAAAAAAAATGTTGTTAACCTATAACCTTTTGTTAACTAACTATTAATGTATAATATCATTGTTGAATCATATGTGGTCTAGAGATAAGATATGCTCAGGTCCATTCAATAATATTAACAGACATATCTTCAGATATTAATCATGTATTAGTAAATGTTGGAATTAACAAATGATTAATAAATGCTTTAAACTTTTTTTTTATTGTTACTTTATAATGTTATTAACTAATGTGAGCTTAATGTGTACTGAAGCCAGAATATTACTTCTGAATCACTGAAAAAAAAGTGCATAGAAAGTTTCGCTATAAGCCCTCAGGCATGTAGTCTTGCACTGTATTTAAAAGCGGTGTAACAGAATGAGAGAGAAAGGAGGACAGAATAAGTGGTTGTCTCCCAGTTTGTCAGTGTATGTGAGCTGACACACAGGGCAGCCAGTCCACTTCCTCAGCTTAATCTCTGTAATGGCCCTCAGACGCCAAACTGGTGGGGGGAAATTTGGGGCGACGACAAGAGAATAGAAACACTGAAAAAAGAGACATGCACCAGTTCAACCACATTTCCCCTCCACTGTCAGGGCCATTACATTCATGAACAAACAATCAGGGCGTTTGTGGTAGTGTAGCACATGACATGCTTGCACACTGCAGACACGTGCATGCTAACAAGGTCTCTTTGAAAAAACATGAATTGATTTTTAAAGATGACTTAATAGAATTGCAGGACATTAACAAACATATGGACATTATGTTGTGCATTAATTTATTTAGATGCAACCCTACAGACAATACGCCTACACACACACATTCACCCGTTCTGCCCTCCTGGAGGCAGCTTAGCAGAGACTCTGTTTTGTAAGGAGCAGGGGGAGATGGTTAACATCATTAATTAATGCCAGAAACTATGTAATTGGCCATCCATAATCTTCCATGCACGTAGGATTCTGACAGACAGGCAAAGGTGTGCTGCAATGCAATGGCTAATAAACACAGCTGACTGAATCATAACGCATCACAAACCTTTATGTGAATGTGTTTTATGAGGGAAAAATCATAGTTAAACATTTAGAAGAATATCTTGGCTTCAGTTCAGTTTAAGTTTAATAGTATAGCAATCCTACAAAAATACAAAATAGTATAATAATTCTACAAAATTGCAATTTCAACTTAGAAAAGTACAAATCTGGACTACTTAAACTGTAAAAAACACATCTTTACATCTCAAATGAAATACACAAGTGTTGCCAGAAAATTTAATGTGAGTGCTTTTATAAAATTAAGTTTAAATTTTACTACAATTTTACAATAATTGTTTTACTAAATGTTACAATTTAAAATCATAAAAGTGACACGCACAACTTTACATCTCAACTAATGCAAAGGTTTTAAATGAAGAATTAATGTGAGTGCTTTTGTAAAATTAAGTTTCAATTTCACTATAATTTTACAATAACCATTTCCAATTTGTACAATTTAAAACCATAACCATAAACCATAAGTCACACGCACAACTTTACATCTCAAATAATTAACACATTTTAACAGAAGAATTTATGTGATCAATTTATTGTCCTTTGCAAGTGTCACCATGATCATAATTTAAAGGTGGGGGGGGGGGGATCTTTTTAAATAAAACCATTTATCCAAAAATCTAAAAATTAATTGATACTTGATTAGCCTCATATGTTTTGAGGTATTTTTAATACCATTTATGATATACATTTTACTTCATGCACTTGACTATTGAATTCATTAAGTGTTGTGAAATGTGTTTGGGTTTTCACATGGATAATAGAAACTCCTCCTAACTTGGACATACTCACACGCAGCCCTCAGCTCAAGCCGGCGCTCACATTCCCTCAGGCTGGCAGGCAGACAGGAGGCGGAGGCTGCGAGCGCGAGCAGAGCTGGCTCTCTGCGTTCCTGGGCGTCTGAGATGGAATGAAAGGAAAGATTAATGGCGTTTAGCACGGCAGTGAGACTCATGCGTTCCTAATTAAAATCGGACGAACAAGTGCGCGGCCAAGGATCAGTGGCTTTTAATGAGGAGCTTGTAGGCTGATTTGGGCATAATTTTCTGCTTAATAAGGCTGGTTTAAAAAGTCGTTTTGGAGGGATGGCACTCTTTTGAACCTGCTCATTATCAATGAGGGTACCTCACTTAAGTACTTCAGGAAACGGTGACTTTAATTAATATAAAGCTGCCACGTGGCTGTGCTGACAAGACGGAGCGAGAGCAGTAGAGACAGAGAGCGAGAGAGCGAGGGAGGGTTAAAATTGATGAAGAACTTTCAAGGGCAATGGTTTCATTAAGCGGCTTCATTACGAACCGAATAACTCTTTGTGTCATTTGAATCCCTGGCCCCTGTGCTGTACTGTGTAGACTGGAAGGTGATGTACTGTCACTCGACAAGTCCTGACATGAGAGAAGAGCTGTGTAGAGACATACATGCTAACAGGACCTAATAACCCCCCGCCCCCGTAATGTCCCATTCAGAGTTTACAATTCACCACACACCCCTGTTATCTACATCACTGGGTAAGAGGACAACAGGACAAAGCATTTGTAGCACGGCCATTTATTTGCGATTAGCATTGTTAGGATGAACCCTGTTTGAGCACTGGTAAGTCATGCACTCGTTCTCAGCGTGTCACTGGTTTCTGGACATGGCCCACACTGCATCAGGTCCAGATGAGGCAATCTGGGTTCGAGAGGGATGTTTGGCCTCAAGGGCTAAGTGCAGGCAGGCAGGGAAGGAGGGGGTGTTGAGATTTATCTAGACTAGTCACAGTCGATCTCTGCTGCAGTGAATTGGGCTAAAGACTCTCAAAGCCTCCTCATCTCATTGAACTAATCTGCTTATGGCTGATTCTACAGTTCAGGATCTTTATCACGGGAAAGTGCTTCACTCCGGGGACTCTCACTTAAAGCCCAGTCAATCACTAACACTCATGTGCCTTTGCCGTTTTTTTTCTTTTTAAACCACTTGTATGTTCTTCTAATTACACCTCACTTTTGAAGAATTCTCAACAATGATTTATGATCTCATTTGATATACAGACAGAAAGACAGACAGACAGACAGACAGAAAGACAGACAGACAGACAGACAGACAGACAGACAGAAAGACAGACAGACAGACAGACAGACAGAAAGACAGACAGACAGACAGACAGACAGACAGACAGAAAGACAGACAGACAGACAGAAAGACAGACAGACAGACAGACAGACAGACAGAAAGACAGACAGACAGACAGACAGAAAGACAGACAGACAGACAGACAGACAGACAGACAGACAGACAGACATACAGACAGACAGAAAGACAGACAGACAGACAGACAGACAGACAGACAGAAAGACATACAGACAGACAGAAAGACAGACAGACAGACAGACAGACAGACAGACAGACAGAAAGACAGACAGACAGACAGACAGAAAGACAGACAGACAGAAAGACAGACAGACAGACAGACAGACAGACAGACAGACAGAAAGACAGACAGACAGACAGACAGACAGAAAGACAGACAGACAGACAGACAGACAGAAAGACAGACAGACAGACAGAAAGACAGACACACAGACAGACAGACAGACAGACAGAAAGACAGACAGACAGACAGACAGACAGACAGAAAGACAGACAGACAGACAGACAGACAGAAAGACAGACAGACAGACAGACAGACAGAAAGACAGACAGACAGAAAGACAGACAGACAGACAGACAGACAGACAGACAGAAAGACAGACAGACAGACAGACAGACAGAAAGACAGACAGACAGACAGACAGACAGAAAGACAGACAGAAAGACAGACACACAGACAGACAGAAAGACAGTCCTCATTTGTAAAGTCACTTTGGATAAAAGTGTCTGCTAAATGACTAAATGGAAATTTAAAAGAAAGATAGATGGATAGATGCAAACCAGATAAAAGGTATCATAGATAGATAGATTTGGGCTGAAACAACTGCTGAAACTAATACTAATCAAATAATGCACCACTGGCCCAGAAGTGGCCTTTTAATTAACAATCAGACATTCCCCTTGCTTGTCTTTGTTGTTTTCTTTCTCTCACATTTAAATTTCTTTTAAAGCATAATACTTGTTTTGAAAGTGCTATAATGGTATAATGGCACGAGTAGAGAGCGGGAGGCCAGTGAGAGGCTGAGAGACAGGCACAAACACACACACAGACTCATTTTAATCATCTCAATGGGATCCACTGACATGATTCCAGCCTTTCAGACTGGTTGATGTCATTCACACTCTTACCCCATGCAAACCCAATCAGTATCAGGTAATATCAGCCACTCTTTGAAGGATTAAAAAGAATAAATGGGGTTTTACTGCGTTTTGTCTGAGGGATAATGCCTCAGAAATATTGTAATAATGAAAATGGATTTGATTTATGTAATTTCTTTCTGACTTAGGTTTCTCCAGGATATGGGGGTGGCAGAAGGCCTTCTTAACATGCTTTGATATTAAAGGGATCCAGTTGTTTTTCAGTTCTTCTGCCCCTGAGGTAGAAGCTTTAGAGTTGAATAGCAAGAGAAGAGATGTGCCCTAAAGCCTCCTCAGCTAATACTAATATCAAGATAAGCCCTTTCACGAATAACTTGTTTTTCGCACACGCAATACCACTGAAATACAATAATGTATGATGCTTTTTCTTTTTATTGTTTCATGTTTGTTTTGTTCCTTTGTAACACAACAGTTCACTTGTTTTGAATCTGCAGGCACGTGGCTTAAGCAAGTTTACTCGCTATCACCTCAATCCACTATAAAGCCCACCATTAAGAGATAAAGGGTGAAACAGCATTCACGTTTATTTATTTAGCAGACACTATTCAAATAGACATTATTCAAAGAAACGGTAAAAAAAAATGATAAACGATAATTAGAAAAGATAAAAATTTAAATTTTCATATTTAGGCAAATCTAATTTATATGATATTCATTATTTGATTAATCTTTTATTCCATGCTAAAATAATAATATTTTACCCAAATGTCCAGTCGGAATTATATTTAAAAAAAGATAAAAAGGCCACAAAATAATTTCAAGAAAACAAAACTCACTGAATCGGTTATCATGTGTTTTTATTGTAACTGTCTGGAATATTTAATTAATACACCTACAATTAATACGTTGTTTTAAACTGTATTTCTGTGAAGTCAAAGCTGAATTTTAAAGTCTTTAGTGTCACATGATTCTTATGAAATTATTTTAATATGCTCATTTGATGCTCAAGAAACATCTCATTATTTATGTTGAAAACAGCTAACATTGCTTTTTTCCCACACCATTTTAATTGAATGCATTCTTCTTAAATAAAAGTGTTCTTACTGACCCTAAGATATTCTTTCTGTGTATCTTACTGACCTTAAGATATTTAACAGATAACTGTATGCATGATATAAACGATGTACAATATACATTTTTAAAATGAATATTTAAACCCTATTACCCTATAACCCTATATTAGATTTGAAATCAAGAAATATTGGGTTCATACCTGCCAATGAGAAAAAAGTGATAGAAATTTGTATGTTTTTAAGATGACATACATGAATAATATATTGGCTTTTCAAATCAAAGTAAACCAGAAAAGAAAATCAGCAAATCTCACTGCAGTCCTCAAAGAGGCTGTTTTTTCTATCTCAGTTCTGACCCTGTCATTCAAAATGCTGTTATCACTCAGCCCTGCCATCTGCATTTTGATAATTAGAGTGTGTAATGACAAGTGTTTGGTTTTATGTGATTAGAGGTGTGTTATGGCCGGTCCTGCACCCCTCTGCTGCTCAGGTTGATGTGACAGCCCTCCATCCATCATGCTGAGAGGGGCCAATCCATAAGAGGGGTGAGGGGGTGTATCTGAGGTAATATTCTCCCTCTTAATTACTCTGGAAGGATAATGGCCCAGATGACTTTGAGGAGGAACAGGACAGAACACAACAGATAAACTGATGCTGGGTAGAATCGCTCTAAGATTCAATATGAAGTAAGACATATGGCCCTCAAAAGCTTGATAGTCTGTTATTGAGTGTGTGTGTGTGTGTGTGTGTGTGTGTGTGTGTGTGTGTGTGTGTGTGTGTGTGTGTGCTGTCTAAATGAATAATGTAATGAAAACAGAGGAGGATCTGGTAAGGGACTTTTCTGAACTCAGCATTTATGTGTCATTTATTTTTGAGTAAATATGGACGTGTAGCTTCAGTTTGTTTTAATATATAGCATGAATGAACACTGCTTTCTGAACCTTGTGTGTGTGTGTGTGTGTGTGTGTGTGTGTGTGTGTGTGTGTGTGTGTTCGTACGCTTTCGAGGAGGTCTCTTCATTACTGCCACTCCCCTGCACTTCCTCAGATAATCCTCACACCCTGCAGAGACTACAGGAGAACTGGCAGAAACACACACACACACACACACACACACACAAACACATACACACACACACAAACACTCACGATCTCTATCTCAACTCTATAGGATGTTGTAGAGCCATTATTGAAAAAAAGTGTTCCTTTACCCTGAATAACATTTCCTTTGAAAGAATTTTCACTCAGAAATTGCTAGTAAATTTGAGAAATAATTACAAAGAAACAGCAAGTAACACTTAATGTGTTTTCATGTTTACAAAAATCTTTTTTTACAGTGTACTACTATTTGTTCTATACTGAAATACATATCACTTGGTCTCAAATTTAAAAATACATCGTAGACAACTTACTAGAGTTTATGTTGCAAAAGAAAAAGTTCCAAAATAATACGTGAAAATAATAACTTAAAGGAATCGCTAATTGTTTTGGAAAATGTTCTCACCCTATAAGGACATAGAAGTGAGAGTTTAAAGTTAACATGCTTAAATGATGGATTTGTTTCTAACAAACACACAGATTTTTACTTGATAAGCCATTAAAGATCTGTTTGGACTCTCATTCAGACGGCACCCATTCACTGCAGAGGATCCATTTGCGAGTAAGTGATGTAATGCTACATTTCTCCAGATCTGTTCAGATGAAGACACAAACTAATCTACATCTTAGATGGCCTGAAGTTGAGTCAGTGTTCAGGGAACTTTCATTTTTGGATGAACTGATCATTTCATTGAATTTATCTTTATAAATCTATCTTTTTAGTAAGATTTTATTACTAGAGAATGAGACCAAACTAACTACACATTTTTAGCAGAGATTTTGCAGCATAATGGACAAAAACAATCTAAAGTTGTTTCTGGACCACTGTCCTTTTAAAATGAACACCCAATAACATTTAAATGTACAGATTTCCACATGCACATCCTGAAGCTTTCCAGCCAATGGTTGATACTCTGTCCCTGTCAACCAATCATCTCTGGCCCATGTATTATTATCACATAACAGCAAACAGTGGCTGATCTGTATCAAAGACTCAGGGCAGATATATTTGTGTTCCTCCACCCCTCCTGATATCTCTTATATTCAGAACATGGGATTTTCCATCATTTCATTTTAATCATGACAATGGGATCAGATAATCCGGGCCGGAGAGCGGGTTTTGATTGTTCTGATTGAGTCTCTTTTGTTGGGCAGATATGTAATATGGAGCTGTAAGAGGATTTAACACAGTAGATTGTCTGATTTAATCATGTTTGCAGAGGTAAAGCAGCACTTACATGCTTGGAGGGGGTTAAAACAGAACATGACAGTAGTTTGAGGCAGTGAAGGGGTTGGTTTAATACTCAGTGGTCTGATCGCCAGTTATTTGGAGCTAAACATAAACTACGCTGTAAAGTGTGAATATGTGCAGTTATTATATTAAGGGACTATTTCCACCTGATGTGACCCTTTAATATTAGACTGAATTATCGGGTTTTTTGTGAGTGCAAGCACATGCATATTCCAGCGTCATGCAGGGAACGTCTCCAGATTATTAAATGGATTCTGAAATGTGACTCGCAAAAATATATCATAGTTATTGTTGAGAGAAAAAAGAAGGTCCGAAATCTATGGTCAGTTAAATTGACTCAAATTGACCCTATGCAGATTAATTGCTCTTAACTGAAAATACATTTTATTCATATATATTTATTAGGATAAGTATAATATTTTATAGAATATTTGTAATACTTAATAGAATGTTGTTCATTTATTTATTTATTTATTTATTTAGCATGTTATATAACTAAATAGTATATAACTATTGTGTGTGTGTGTGTGTGTGTGTGTGGTCCTGTATAGTATAGCAATACCAGTCATTTTTGACCTTGTGGGGACATTTGTTTGGTCCTGATGAAACAAGTTTATAAATCATACAGAAAGGAATTGACACTATTAAAAAAATATTTTGCATATATATATATATATTATTTCAATTTTGTATAATTCATAAATATATAACTAACACATTTTTAACTTAATTTCATCTGCCCAATGTAATATATTGCTTTCCAAAAAAATCATTGTTTTCATTGACTGTAAAGTCCAGTTATATCTATAGTATATAGATATATATTCTACTGTATATGAATAGTTTCATATTCTGTCTGTTTTCTTTTATGTAGTATGTATAAAAATGTGTCCTTCTAACATTCGTACTCACTATTCTATTTCTATTCTATCTACCTGTTTTATTTTTAATAATTATAAAATATAATATTAACGACTCACTATATATTATTTCTATTCTATCTATGTTTTTTTTTCTTTCTATATATACACATATTTTAGTTTCTGTGTATACACACACAAACAGCAATACTACTGATAATACATACAATATACATAAAAAAGTATATGCTTATAATTTTGTTATTTTTCTTATAAGTGTCTCCATCAGTGAAAGTTGCAGTCTGGCTGAGAGAGTAAAAGGCAGTGTGAGACAGAACACACACACACACATACAGGGCAGGAGTGTGTGGGGATTAGGGGGAGATATTCACCCCCTCTATTAATCCCCTCAGTAGAAGAAGGAGTCTGCTCTCTCTCTCTCACACACACACACACACACGTACAAATGCATGACATTTTAGCATGTCTGAATGGCGCTGTGTTATTTCTGTATACCGACAGACTGTTTGACTCTGGTTTACAATGACAACATTTCTGTTTGTGTGTTTGTGTCTGTGTGTACATGAACATTACTTATTGAGTTAGCATCTTAATTCAGAAATGACCATCTGACAGTGCCAGATCCAGTGATTACTTGTGAATAATCCATATGACTGGATGTTTGTTGGTATGTGTTAGTGTGCATTAGCATGCATGTGTATTTGTGTACGGGCCTGTGCTAACAGTCATTATTTACATTAGAGCTGAAGGGTTTTCTGTGGTTTCTGCTCTAATGCTCTGCTGTAATCCAGCTGAGAGCTCGAGCCTGTCTCGGACTGAGCAGGGCCAATTTCCCTCCCAACCCTCTCACACGTACCCACACACATCAACACAGAAACATTCTGTTTCATTCATCTCATTCAGCTCTCCGCATCCTTTGCGTTTACAGTAGGGTCCAATTGTCTAAGGCCACATTCAACACTGGGTTTAAAAAATCGAATTTAACCCTGAAAATAAATAAAACGTTTTCAGAATTTACCAAATAAAAAACACTATGCCATAAAATTTTTAATAAATAATCTGATTCTGAAGTATATCTAGATCTAGATCAGTAATCAGATAAATACATTGGTGTTATTATTCCCAAATCATGCTGGAAAAAAAACGATTATCAGGTTTTACAGAGGTCATAGCTCGAGTGCTGCTTTCATTAAAGCAACATTTGATGCAAAATTGTCATGCAGTTTTCAAAAATGTAGTGATTTAGGAAAATGCAAAAATATATTTTGGACATCCCTGGACCTCTTCTTTGACAAAAATATGAGATGCATGATTTAGAATATCAGCATTATTTCAGCAAATAATTTTGGCGTTACTCTTAGGCAAGTGACAATACAAAGGCTTACTTTGGTGATTGATATGTAAGTAATTGGAATAAAGAAATTCAGATTTTTGTTATTTTTGATATACTTAAAAAAAATTGTACTCTTAAAAAGTTTTCACTCTGAAATTGTTAGCAAATTGCTAGGAACTAAAAGTAACACAATGAAATATACAAACAATTCTGAAGTATAAAAACTTGGTATTTTCTTACTAATGTACTCAGTGACCTTTATTTTAATTACTTTAAGATTTTTTCTGATGTACAATATTACTTTGATTTTTATTTTTAATTAATTATAATACATATTTAATAAATAATGCACATCATGTACATTCAGATACCACTAAACTCACCATTTGCAATAATTTTTAATACATTTTTGCCGTTTATTCAAATAGCTATGTGACAAATAAAGAAATAATGAAGTATAAATAATCGCTGTAGTCTTTCAATTAATAAGAAAATTATTCATAAAAATAGCATGTATAATAATTATAAAATAATGATGAAAACATTTTGGATAGAATGTGTAACGCTGCAGGTCGCTAAATGATGACCTTAATTATGTACTTTCCTTGCTATTCGACTGGTACTTCAATACACATCATGGTAATACTGTGGTATATTTTGATAGGCTTTGTTAGTGAAACATTATCCAGTTGTAAAAAACATGAATACTAGAGCAAACGTAATTTTTAATACATATAACAGGTTTTGCAGACATTGATGTTAATGCCAGTTACATGATGTTAATATCATAACTACACATATTAAGGCACATCAGCTGTATCACAAGTACATCTGTGTTCATCATGTGCCATTTGGTTCAGACGATCTCTTCCAGACAGGAGACACAGACCCCCATCTGCTTCTCTCCCCTCCCCAAGAAACATAGCTCCTCTCTGGGTCATGGGTGTGAAGTATCATAGCCACTGATTTGTGTGTTCATATTTAATGTGTGTTTGTAAGTGATTATGACTGATATCAGGTCACACAGGCTCAGATTAACACCAATAAGTGTAATGGTGACCAGCTGTTTAGTCTCTTTCTGGAGTCGCTCTCGGTCTCTGGTCTAAAGCACGAGTGACTCCTGTCCTAGAGATTGCTCTAGATTAGGAGGGAGTGTGTAGCAGTGGATGGGGGGCTGTGCTCAACCAAACCATGATCCATATTAAATCTCTCTAAAATGAAAATTGCAAAGATTTAGGCAGGGATCATGAGCAATGGTGAATTTAATCACAACCTGCTGGTGGTGAAATGTGTGTGTGTGTGTGTGTGTGTGTCTGAGCAATGTACCAGCATTGAGAACCAAGATTTCAGTGTTTATTTACTTTTTGGTGTATGCATTTATTTTAACGGTATTAAAAATATTTAACAGTAAATTTCCTTATGTATGGTGAAAACTTGTAATAAATCTAATGGGAGATCTGATTTAATTTTACAGTAAAATATTGTTAAATTGAGTGAAAAACAAGAAGTCGTCTTATAATTTACAGTGAAAAAACATAAATTAACATTCCCAGAATTCCAGGTGACACTTCACATTGATTTTTTTTTTTTTTTTTTTTTTTTTTAGAATTATTTACTAAATTATTTCTTATTAGTTATGTGCATTAGTGTTTTATGTTACATCTTATGTTGTTAGATTAATGTTTGTTGCATTATTTTAGTGTCATGTTTGTTATATTTGTTTACATGACATTATGCACATTCTACACTTTAGTATTTTCCTCAGCCCTTGGAAAAGCTACTTGTGATTAACTTTGCTATTAATTCCTGTGCTATGGTGGTTGTTACAAAATGTATTTCTTCATTATGCTGAAATATATATTTTTTCACTGTAAATACACAAAGAACACAAACGGAGCTATTTAGCAGAGTGTTAATGCTGCTCTTTTGGTCTGGGATCTACTTTGAAACAATTTTCACAAAGTTTAATTTCCATTAACAGTTTTTAAAATCCGATCAAGGATTTTTCTCGATTTCCTTGCAAGAATGCACATACTTTATTTTTTTTATCTATCTGCGTGGTTACCTTACCTTACATCTGTGAGTCACATGTGTTGTGTTTTCTACCCCAGGGCTGTGTGTGTGTGTGTGTGTGTGTGTGTGTGTGTTTTGTTGTGACACCTCTGAGTGTGAGACTCATGTCTGACCGTCCTACTTGTGCTCACCTTCATCTGTGTCTGTTCTTTCTCTAAACACACGTGATGGATCACTCGCCTCTGAGCAAATCTCTCTCTTGTGAGCTCCTGGCTTGCTCTCTCTCTCTTTCTCGTTCTCTTTCTCTTTCCATCACACATGCACACACACACACACATTCACTTTCTTTCCATCTCTGTCTGTCTTCAGTTAAGTGTGCTTGGCTGCTGATTCGTTCTCAGAACACAGTCGGGTATAGAGCAGATGGTGACCGTATTCAGTTTTCCAGACTTGCATTAAACGTTCGTTATCGAGCACAAATGCAGCCAAGCTCTTCTTCTACCACCAGCACCCCCCTCAACCACCATAAATGTACCCCCACCACACACACACACACACATTATCTCGCTTCGTCATATCATAAATCTTACATCTTCAGTTGTTAACAGCCAGTCTTGGTTAGATGTTATAACACAGAGAGGCTGCATTTATTTGATCAAAAAATACAGTAAAAACAGTGATATTGTGAAATATTATTACAGTTTAAAATAACTCATATATATTTAAATATATTTCTATTTAAATATATTTTAAATTGTGATTTATTTCTGGATGCTCCAGTCTTCAGTGTCACAGGATCCTTCAGAAATCATACTAATATGCTAATTTGCTGCAGAAACGGTATAACGGTATTTATACGGTAAAACAGTTGTGCTCATATTTTTGTGAAAACAAATTTTCAGGATTATTTGATGAATAATTCTATGGGTATTCAGGTTAAATGTTGAACTTTAAATGTATAAATGAATGAATGAATTATTTTATTTATATAAAAGTTATTTATTCATTATTAAAAGTAAATCTGAACCCTGAGACATTTCTGACTATAACTTGTCCTAGAGCTTACAAGCTATATCCACCAAGCTTGGCACAGTCCTGTAGTCCTCCTGTTCTGTCTTAGTGTCTTAGTGTGCTATGTATTTTTTAAACAATCTAACTTACAGTTTTCTCATAAGGGATGATCAAAGATCCTAAAGATTACTCCTGAAAAGAGCTTGCAAGCTACCAAACATAGCACAGACCTTCTGTCTGTCTATAGATCTATATTAGCGTCACACATAAAGGCGTTTTCAACTTTTTTAAAAACTTTCATACTTTGTCAACTCAACATCACGACTGTCATGAAAAACATGGTTCTGCTAGTTTTAATTGGCACCTTTATTTTTAAGCGTCACTTCCTCATCTTACATATAGTGCACATCTTTTAATATCTTCTCATCTCTTTTGCCTCTCTCTCTCTCTCACTTTCTCTCTCTCTCGCTCTCCTCTTTCGCTGTAATCAGAATTACAGAGAAAGATAAACCCTGTTAGCGGTGAATAAGCTTTAATCTCCTGCATGAGGCAAAGATGAACAGTAATCCACATCTGTCCATACAAAATGTTTATCACTTATATTTCATACTGTCCTTCACATGCCATGTACACATATGTGAGAAGCAGTGGGAAAGAAAACATATACTCCTATATATGTAATGAAGAGCATGTTGCATAATGTATTTGCTATGCACAGTACTTTTTGGGAAAAATTGAGTAGGCTCATGGTCAATCTGACATAAATATGCAACGATGAATGATTTAGCTCATGCATTTCTCTCAAGATTACTCAGTGAGGTCGAAGCTTAAAGGCACTGACATGGCTTCATGTAGGTGTTGATGATCACTGATAATGAAGGCTGAAAGAGGGAAAACAAGACACTTATGGAAGAAATCTTATGCAAGAACTTCTGCTAGCCTTGCAGTGCACTGGTATTCTATTACAAATATAACTGCGTTTGCATTGTGATTCAGTTAGTTGTAACAGAAGTTGTCTATTTATACAGTGTCTATTTGGATACTGACTGTACATGGTGCATATGAAATGCTCTTTATTCCACTTCTAGGTCTCCAAGGCGCTAGACCAGATCAGAGCTGGGTCTGGTTTTTGTATGAATCATCTGTGCAATAGGACACCATCTGGCAAATGCCCGATTAAGAATACTGAGTGTGTGTTGGCTGACCATGCTTTTGCTTGGGTTTATTGAGCCCAATAACACCTTTATAATACATATTGAATATATATCTCTAAATCAAGGGTTTTTAACTATTATAGAGAGAATAGAGAAGTGAAGTAGAAACTTCCTCTACATATTGTGCAAAACTGGGTTTTGCATTTTAAGCCTGACCTATAAAATCATGTATACAGTACAGTATGAATGTATTTACAGCTATAAAAATAATCCTTGATGTAGCAAGCCATTTACACTACTTTTTTATTTTAATAATTTGTGGGCTAATATAATTATAATTAACTTAATTTTTATATGGGAGGGACTTTTAACTAAAACTAGAATTTGGAATCTAATTTTATTCTCATTTTATTAAATTTTTTCAGAACAGTCAATTTTTGATCCAATAATAATTGATTGAACCCCTGTTGAAAATCACTATAGAAAGCAGGAGCCATTTGCTGAAACACCTGAGTTATTATAGAGACCTTATTTGAGTTTGTGGCACATGCTTCACACAAGGCCGATATAACAGCTCAGACTTGGCTATTGGCAGATCAATGCTCACACAGAACAAATTCACTCAAAATAACATATCAGATCAGTTTTTTTGCTGTTTTTAAATTCATTTCCTCCAGATTTACCTGTGATCAAAACAATGTTCCCACAACCTTTTTATAAAGTAAATTGTTACCTGGTTCTACATCGCTATTATAAGATGCTTTCTTAACTGCTGTTTTCGCACAGCTGTCATTTTCTTGCGTGTTTATTTTGTCATTGGGAGGAAAGTGTGCAGCACATATTCATATGTATTTGTGTATCCAGTGTCTGGATGCTCACTAACAATAAACTGCTGCAAAAGTATTTCAAACTTATTTTTACCCCGATCAAAGAACAAGAACTTTGTTGTATATCAGGGCCTTTAGACTGTAATAGATATTAATATGGTCACAATGTACTGCATCTCTAGACATTCATCCATCCATCCATCCATCCATCCATGTCTCTATCACCCCCCACCCTCTCTCTCTCTCTCTCTCTCACACACAAACAAACACACACACACACACACACACACACACCTACACACAGCGTGGTAGGCCACCTGTCTCTAATGGCTGTGATCTGCTGAGTTGCATAACCAGAATGTCCATCAGCTCGGCCTCCTGCTGACAGCGCCGCAGTGGTCTGCTCGCTCCTTGTGTTTGTGTGTGTTTGCTCCTGCACAATACTGTATCTATTTGTGTTCATGCATAACCCAATGATTCCTGCAGGTCAGGGTCAGAAAACTTTCAAGAGGCGTCCTTGTCCCAAGGAAATTACAAGCACTTTTCGCCCATTCAGTGAGTCTGCCCACTGTCCCAAATGACTTAATCTGTTAAGCGACGTTTACCACCGAGGATGACGCCTAGAAGAGAATCTGCAGTGATTTAAAGGGATTGGTTTAATTACTGTGATCTGTGCGCCGTATTTATTTAGTAGGATCTAAAGTAAAAAGCCAAGCGTTTGGCACATAACTAATGCGAACCATTAGTCTGATTATGTTGTCTTGTACTCGAGTACCAGCCGCATACCTTTCGCTCTCTCTCTCAGGAGAGAGGGGTGTAATGGCTTTTAAATAATGGTTCATTGTTGCAGTTAATCCAGATTAACAGAGGATATGCTGTGTCTACGTTGTGTGGCTAAAGCGGAATCTGTCTACTGACTTTATGGCACAAATTTCATTAATGATCCAAATCCTGTAGTGACAGCGATACAGCTGTTCTCCCAACCTGCACCGATATTCATTTATTAAACTGTTGTGTTGTGTGTCGTTGGGGTGGCAGTGACAGGACGTAACCTTAATCGCAGGCCGGGACGTCTCGTTTAATGTTTGATGAAATGTCTGTGGATGTATTTTACAGTTTTCTTGGACATGTGAGTGAGAAGACAGCTTGACCAGGCACCGTGTTCCAAAATCCTCCCCCGTTCAGTCCACACTTCCCTCACGTCCATCTCTGATGCGTGTGTGTGTTTGGCGTGGTGGTGTTAGAGGTGTGAGATTGGCGTGGATGTGCTGCCAGGTGGCTCGGCCCACTTGTTCGCCGTTGACTTTTACCTTAACTGCCTTCTCCCTGATCCACTCCTGCAGCCCGTTATTTAAAACTTAGAGGGATAGTTCACCCAAAAATGAAACTTGACTCAAAGACTTGAAAAAGCAAGCTAAAATTGCATGGTTGCTTCTGTAAATGCTGTGTTTCATTTCCAAACACTTGCAATATGTACAACAATCAATGTAATAATAAAACATTGAAGGTTTAAAAGTTTATCTGTTTCAGATAACATGTTTTAGTGGCATTTACTGGACATTTCACTTTGAAAGTGCCACACAACATGCAAGTTGTTTGTAATATCATCTTCAGAAATGTTTCAAAAAAATAAATTTCCCCCAGTTCAAGCATCACTATACTCCATGTATATGAAACATGTGACAGCATGTCCTAGTCATACACTGAAAATATGACACATATTGTGGAATCTCTTTAGACTTGGGCTGGTATTAGCAAACACTTTGCACACTGTGTTAATAACACTTAAAACACAATAGCAAGATAGCAACACCCTGGAAACTACTCACAACATTCTAGCATCATGGTAGTGAGTTTTGCATAGTCAAACATTTACATTTGCTTCAGAAATTGAAAATGTCTAGAGAGAGAGATAGGATAAATGAAGAGTGGTTGTATAGTTTATAGGAGCAATGCGGTACTACCATTCTATACATATTGTTGGTACACTGTCATTGCATGGAGGTTCTTTCAAACTGCACTTTCTCAATGTTTACATGTCCCCCGTTCTTACTCTCACTCTCACACACACTCTTTCCAGCTCTCTGATTGCAGATTATTACAGATATATTGCCATAATCATCTAAGTTTATAGCACCTTTAAATGTCACATGTAGTCAGAGTTATGGACTTAATATTACAAAGAGGGATGAAGCACAAGGATGAATTAATAAAATTATAATTTCAGTGAAGCCAATGATTCTTCTAGGTGGTTGTCCTGCTTCTTCAATAAACAAGCTACAGGTAGTCCAAAATGCAGCAGCTAGAGTCCTTATGAGGTCAAGAAAATATGATCATATTACCCCAATTTTACAGTCTCTGCACTGGCTACCTATTAAGTTCCGTATCAGTTACAAATTATCATTACTTACCTATAAGGCCCTAAATGGTTTAGCTCCAGCGTACCTAACTAGCCTTCTACCACGTTACAACCCATCACGCACCCTAAGGTCACAAAACGCTGGACTTTTGGTCGTTCCTAGGATAGCAAAGTCCACTAAAGGAGGTAGAGCTTTCTCACATTTGGCTCCCAAACTCTGGAATAGCCTTCCTGATAATGTTCGGGGTTCAGACACACTCTCTCTGTTTAAATCTAGATTAAAAACACATCTCTTTCGCCAAGCATTCGAATAATGTATCTTTTTAATTGTGAGTGTAGTTGCATCTGTTCAAAGTTGCATTTTTATTCATTAGCTTGGGTTAAACTAATTTTACTTTGTTGGATCAGCAGCTATGCTAATGATGTCTGTATTTTGTTTCTATGTTTCGCCACGGGATTTACATCCCGTGGTAACTAGGATTTAAACAAGCTCCAGTCTGGATCCAGAAAACCTGAGAAGAGATGATGCTGACCCTCAGAGGACCCCAGATGATGCTACCTTGAATCAACAAACAGAACTAACAATTATTGCTAAATGTGTGACTGAATCATATAATAACTTAATTAATAATATTGATAGTTCATTGTCTAGCTGACTACGTGTTGTATTATTATTTTTATTTTTTTCTAAAATCCTGTCAAATGTGCACAAACTACTAGCTACTACTAAATATTGTAGAAACATAATTTTCTGTAAAGTTGCTTTGTAACGATTTATTTTGTAAAAAGCGCTATACAAATAAACTTGAATTGAATTGAATTGAATCAATTCATTTTGTACATGTCTTTAATGTTTCTATATACAAATCTGATTCCAAAAAAGTATACAAATTGTGTATAAAAAAGGAATGGTATAATTTATAAATCTCATAAACTTATTATATTTTATTCACAATATATTATAGATAACATATCAAATGTTTAAAGTGAGACATTTTGAAATGTCATGCCAAATATTGGCTCATTTTGGATTTCATGAGAGCTAAACATTCCAAAAAAGTTGGAACAGGTAGCAATAAGAGGCCGGAAAAGTTAAATGTACATATAAGTAACAGCTGGAGGAGCAATTATTGCAACTTATCAGGTCAATTGGCAACATGATAGGGTATAAAAAGAGCCTCTCAGAGTGGCAGTGTCTCTCAGAAGTCAAGATGGGCAGAGGATCACCAATTCCCCCAATGCTGTGGCGAAAAATAGAGGAGCAATATCAGAAAGGAGTTTCTCAAAGAAAAATTGCAAAGAGTTTGAAGTTATCATCATCTACAGTTCATAATATCATCCAAAGATTCAGAGAATCTGGAACAATCTCTGTGCGTAAGGGTCAAGGCCGGAAAACCATACTGGATGCCCGTGATCTTCGGGTCCTTAGACGGCACTGCATCACATACAGGAATGCTACTGTAATTTAAATCACAACATGGGCTCAGGATACTTCCAGAAAACATTCTCGGTGAACACAATCCACCGTGCCATTCGCCGTTGTCGGCTAAAACTCTATAGGTCAAAAAAGAAGCCATATCTAAACATGATCCAGAAGCGCAGGCGTTTTCTCTGGGCCAAGGGTCATTTAAAATGGACTGTGGCAAACTGTTCTGTGGTCAGACGAATCAAAATTTGAAGTTTTTTTTGGAAAACTGGGACACCATGTCATCCGGACTAAAGAGG
This sequence comes from Carassius auratus, assembly GCF_003368295.1. Taxonomy (NCBI): domain Eukaryota; kingdom Metazoa; phylum Chordata; class Actinopteri; order Cypriniformes; family Cyprinidae; genus Carassius; species Carassius auratus. The sequence goes on along the minus strand of NC_039265.1, from coordinate 8,058,124 downwards.
ATAAGGACAACCCAAGTTGTTATCATCTCTCAGTTCAGAAGTCTGCTTCTCTGATGGTATGGGGTTGCATGAGTGCGTGTTGCATGGGCAGCTTACACATCTGGAAAGGCTCCATCGATGCTGAAAAGTATATCTAAGTTCTAGAACAACATATGCTCCCATCCAGAAGTCGTCTCTTTCATGGAAGAACTTGCATTTTCCAACATGACAATGCCAGACCACATACTGCATCAATTACAACATCATGGATGCGTAGATGAAGGATCCGGGTACTGAAATGGCCAGCCTGCAGTCCAGATCTTTGACCCATTGAAAACATTTGGAGCATCATAAAGAGGAAGATTCGACAAAGAAGACCTAAGACAGTTGAGCAACTAGAAGTCTGTATTAGACAAGAATGGGACAACATTCCTTTTCCTAAACTTGAGCAACTTGTCTCCTCGGTCCCCAGACGTTTGCAGACTGTTATAAAAAGAAGAGGGGATGGCACACAGTGGTAAACATGGCCTTGTTTTTTGAGATGCGTTCTAAAATCAACTTATTTTCCCCTTAAAATGATACATTTTCTTAGTTTAAATATTTAATATGTCGTCTATGTTGTATTCTGAATAAAATATTGAAATTTGAAACTTTCACATCATTGCATTCTGTTTTTGTTCACAATTTTTACAGTACCCCAACTTTTTTTGAATCTGGTTTGTATTTAAGCCCTGTGTGTGTGTGTGTGTACACACACACATATATATATATATATATATATATATATATATATATATATATATATATATATATATATATATATATATATATATATATATATATATATATATGTATGTATATATAAATAATTTCTCTATGGGAAAGGTGGGTAAATGCATGCATTGGTAAATAAATTATATTTTAAAGCAGACTTTTATAAATCCAGATATTAGTAAATGACAAGTGTCAGTAGAGCTGTGAGGATGAATCACAAAACCCAGAAATGTCAGCAGCCTGCAGTCGAGTTATTTATTTCCTTATGACTAATGTGTTTGGGCCATTTTAAATGTCCGCTTCTGGAACATCTATATGCATGCTATTAGCATCAAACACTTTATGAGGTGCTAACACGTAATGAGGTCCTCAGGTTCTGGTTCCTGTTGTGTAATCAGGAAGAGAGTTTTGTCCTGTTAAGGATTTAGTTGAAGGCAATATTAATTGTTTTAATTGGCCTTATTAATATTAATTGTAAGGCCACATTAAATTCATATTACATTTGTGAACTTGTGTCTTAGTATCAGGCTCCTTTTAAAAATAAAGGTACTTAATTAGTATTGATAGTTCCATTAAAAACTGTTAAGATACATGGAACCTTGAAAGAAAAAAAAAACTGGTTCTTTTTAAGAACTGTTTACCGAAAGATTCATTGGGGAACCTAAAGTGCCTCTTCTATGGCATTGTTGTGAAACCCCACTTTTGGAAGCTTCATTTGTAAGGTTTTGGGAGTCCCCAACAACAGGTTGACATGCATGCAAGGTCAAAAAACACTTTCATTGTCTTTTAATATGCATTTATTTGTATCTTACTTGCTCAACAACTCCCAAACGATTCAATCAATGATTAATTTTTCCAAACCCCTCCTTTGCGTGACACTAATCTGTGGTGATTGGTCCAATTGGTCTCATTTTCATTTGTAATGCCTGATAAAGCAGCATTCGTAAGCACAGTGCTGCTTTGTGTACAAAGTTACCAGGAAAACCACTATTTTTACCGTGTGTGGCAAAGAATGAATTTGTATTTTCATTCACACCAATGCAAAAAGACCAACAAGTGTGTTTCATGGTTCCGTCAAATGGGATTCATTTTAGAAACGACTTGTTTCAATGACACAATGAGTTCAACTCTTTCTTTTTCAATGAGTCAACTCTTTCTTTTGAGAGACAATAACTTTACACACTGTGCACTTTCAGATTTCAAACTTTGAAGGATGTTTTCATTCACTTAGAGCTGTGTTACACACTACATGAAAGTTCATTTTCAAAAATTCATAAAAGGGAGCACTTTAAAGTTTTAGGGTGATGGTTCTGATTTATGGCCATATGGCTTTGGAATAGTTTCTCCACTTTAGAGCTTCTCCCACTGTAGATGTTTTTTAAATTTCAGTTTAAGCCTTTCTCAATACTCTGTTCTTAAAAAAACAGTTTTATATATGATCGAAATACATTTATAGTGGTTTAGAACCAGGGAAATGATAAATAAATATATATATTTTGAGTCATCTGTCCCTTTAAATCTCTTTATTTCATGTCTTAATTTAATTATTGTGCAGTGTTTTGATCACCTTTTGTTGTTTTTTGAACATGCTATAGACATACATGTGATGTGACTAACCAAAATCATGAGTTTAGGCACAATTCAATTAAGTTTGCTGTCGCTCTCCAGTCAGGTTTGTTTTCAAGCATTTTTTAATGAAGGTCTATTTTTTTCCTGCTACCTGTTTCCAGCTTTGCTCTCACCTGGTTTCACAGCGGAGTTCAAAATGCGATATTTGAATGGCCCACGCTCTGCCAAAACCTGGCCAGAGCTGTTTACTCAGTGATGGGAGCACATTTGGGATCTGTTCAAATTCAAAGACATGCCAAATCACTCTCTCTTTCTTCTTCGTTCCCCCACCGTCTCTTTGTGCCTCTCACCCTTACCCGCTCTCTCCCTCTCTCTCCCTCGTGGTAAATGGAGATGTGAAATATTTAAACACACTTTGTTGTGCGGGGACAATGCACTCTAGCAGATGGACAAGCCCCGCATGGGTTGGATGTATGCAAATCTCCATACAAAGCAGCCCAGGATGTTTTCAATCTAACACCAGCGCCTCAGGCCCTGTTTTAATCCCCCTTTACCCACAGCCAGCCCGGTTTTTTATCAAGTCAAACGCCGTAAGCGCTGTGTCAACCTGGACATCTGGCCCCACCACGAAACCAGAGGGAGAGCGAGACAGGCGAGCGAGTGTGGGAGAGAGGATCTGGCTGGCCTGAAACATTTGGAGATGGGTTTGGGATATGGAAAGACTCGGAGAGATGAGTAAAGGACTGTGTGGGATTGTATTGGAGCTTCTGAATAAAAGCTCTCTAACCCTCTTACTTCACTCTGCCGCCTTGGTGGAGATTCGGGCCCGGGAGGCTTAGGTTTGCCTGGGAGGCCAACATGTTGCCGAGGCGCTCTCTCTCTCTCTGTTTTCCGTTTCTCCATCACTTTCTCTCCCGCTTCTTCTTTCCCTGCCGCTTTCTTTTGCATTTTCAAAGGCAATGAGTGATGCTGGGGGCTGTCGCGTTTGACTGATTGCTTTCTGATGTGACAAATGAAGCAGGGTGCAGCCAGACACCTGGAGACACCTGGCATCTCTGCGTCGAGCGAGTGCACCATCACGCAGGCGTGCGCACGGACACTCCTTATTCAATTACTGGGACAATTAAAACATCGAACCGATGATGCGTGAAAACTTCACATTTCCATGTTACAACACCCGCTAACTGATGAACTGATAAACCGGTCGGTTAACTGGAACTGACTGATGTCTGAGAGGAAAAAGGGTGTGTTTGATAGATGCTTTGTCTAACTGGATATGTGTGTATTCAATAGAGTCTAATATCCAGCCTAGTGACATAAACAGGATTTAAAGAGACAAGGAAAAATCTAAGTTCTTAGATATGTACGCTTAGAATTCATTTGCATTCAGTTTGTGTTTAAAACACAATGCACACTTCTTAATTATAATTATAAGAAATTCTGATAACACTTTATTACTGAATATGGGCCAATTCTCACTATTAACTAGTTGCTTATTAACATGCCTATTAGGAACACGTTGGCTGTTTATTAATACTCATGAAGCACATCTACATGTTTAATCAAACCTAATACCTAAACTTAACTACTTCCTCACTGACTATTGATAAGCAACAAATTAGGAGTTTATTGAGGCAAAAGTCATAGTTAATAATAATTGTTAATAATGAAATTAAGTTTGACTGCAATGTTTTTTTTTCTTTCCTGATTATTTATTTTTTACGAATAATATGAATTATTAATTCACAAATTTCATGAAGAACTTATGGCGATCAACCACATTATATTTTACAACCTAAACTAATTTGTTATGCCAAAAAATGGCCAGATTGCTGTGAGGGTTTCCAGGTGTCCTCTTTATGATATCAATTCCTGATTTGGTTTTTTTTTTCAGCCTGTACAAAAGTTTAAACATGTTTTAAAGCAGCTTCAGATTAATAAACAGGAAAATAACAGTGTTATTGTTGTGAAATGCATCGTGAAACAAATTAAAGTTCATCTATAAAACATTTTATAGAAAAATTACTGTTTACTATTTATCATTTCAATTCTAAATTATTTGTTAGAAATGTAAATCTTTAAATTTTTTCTGTCATTATAATAGGACAGTTGTATCACCTGGAAATTTTAGACTTCTTGGCCCAAAAATAAACCAAAACTAATTGCAATTTAGAATCTAAAAACTTACTCATCATGGAAGAGGTGTGTTTATGTCATTGTATTTATATATATATATATATATATATATATATATATATATATATATATATATATATATATAGACACTTTATCTATCTACCACTTCTCTTCTGTTTTCCTAAGAAATGTAGGAAAAATTCACCTCTGGCTCTTTGAACATGTGAGACGGAAGGTAAGCAAGAAACATCCCCTGTGTGTGTGTGTGTGTGTGTGTGTGTGTGTGTGTGTGTGTGTGTGTGGCAGACGTACCTGTCTCCTTCACAGCTGCCTCTCAGACTGCAGGAGCCCAGCTAGCATGACACCTCACATCTCTGAACAGGGCCCGAGGACTGAAAGGATAAACATACACACACATATATATGCATGAACACACACACAAACACACACACCGCTGCTCCAGCCCTCCAGACCACCACCTGCCTCCATGCACTGGTCTGCGCACAAACACATGAAATTGTCTCCCTTCCTGTGTTTTCCTTTTCATAAAACTTCAACTGACAAACCCGCATTAGCTTCCTATGCTCATGTGAGTCTACATGCATACACAAATGTACATATTTATATGATTACTGTACGATTATATACATGCACACAGCCTACGGCCCTCTCTGCTCGCTGCAGGCCAGGCTATGACCCTGGACAGTCCCAGTGACCCTCACTCAGTTCATTCATTCCTTCAGGTGCAACACAAATAAATAGAATCACGCATATGTGTCTTTCTATCATGCTTTCTATTGTTGTTGTTTTTCATGATGAGGAGAAAATTTGTATATTTTCAATCCTCTACACTTAAAATTAATCCTCAAATAAACCTTGCATGTTAAGATCTTAAGTAAGACATTATTTTGTGTGTATATCAAGCTGTTTTCTCTTCAAATGTAGGTTTCTTATCTTATAATACATTTGATATTTGCAAAACCTGAAACACACACACAAATAATATATACAACAATATAGATACCACAGCTGAAAGGTGTTTGTATTTCTCAACGATATATGAGAGATTACAGTCCTGACTTAAGAAAGAAAAAGAGAGAGAGAGAGAGAGAGAGAGAGAGAGAGCTGGAGAAAGAGCAAGTAAAGAAAGAGAAATCTGGGGGTAAAAGCAAGTGTGAATCTGACAGACCAGATTGCCTGGCAACAGAATGACCATCATCTGGTGCAAGAGAAAGAGTGAGAGAGAAAAAGAAAGAGGGATTGAACATAAAAAAGGAGAAGATATGGTGGCAGTTTTAGTGACCACAATGCCAAAACCAAATCATTTTGACTGAATTAATTATCTTTAGATGTTCAGTTTTTATTTACAGAACCCGAGAGTCCATTATATCAATGGCAGTTACATAAAGGTCTATCAGAGATATTAAAAACAATAACGATGCTGAAACAGAAAGCTTCTCCTCTATGCGAGAATGACACTATATGAGAGCAGTGTCAAGGGTCAAATCTTCATTTAACAAAGCAGTATTATTACGGAGATTCCCACTGGCCCCATCAGTGAATGACATTTTGGTTTCCTGATGTCTGGTTGAGACTTTTAGCCAAACGTTCTGGGCTGACTGTCACAGCACAGCCTCGGGCGCAAACTACACCAGTCCCCTCTCTTCACACACTCGCTTTAAACATGCGGGAGGAGGGGAGAGCAGCCTATACTGTGCCAAATCATGTTCTTTATTCTCAAGCTTTATTTTAGATTTTACATTTTAACATTAAAATGAAGCATAATGTATCCCACAATGCAATGCACTCAGTTTGAACTCAATTTGAAGATTTTTAGCACTAGTTCTTTATTCATTTAGTATTTGCATGTCCTGCCAAACATCAAGACCATTTTATGCAATTTTAGATTACAAGATGCACAAGATTTATTATTTTTTTTTATTTATTTTTTTTAAAGAAGCCTCTATCTAATGCTCACTAAGGCTGCATTTAGAAAACAGAAATATTTTGAATTATAATTACAGTTTAAAATTACTATATTTCAAAATGTAATTTATTCCTGTGATACAAAGTTGAATTTTCAGCATCATTACTCCAGTTTTCAGTGTCACATGATACTTCATAAATCATTCTCATGTGCTGATTCGATGCTCGAGAAACATTTATTCTTATTATCAGTGTTGAAAACAGTTAAGCTGATTAACATTTTTGTGTAACCTGTGATCCATTTATTATAAGCAACTTTTATCTTGTTTTTTAAGAAGTCACTTAGAGATTTGTGCAGTCACGGTTGCATGCTTGTGATATGTTTCTCTAGCTGTCAGTGCCACGGCAATAGCTGCTTAAATGAGTTCTTTGAGTGAGGAAAGTAAGTGTGAAAGTTGCTTTACCACTGAAATGGTGTTATTTTTGCCAGATCAGCATGCATTTAAAGACTACGTTACTGACCCTACAAAGTGACTGTAACTTATTATTCGAAATCCAAAGTAATTCAACATCTTTGCCTTTACAAGCTACATTTGATGCAACAGTAAGAAATACCTATATTAGAATTTATTTCTAAATAATAGAAACAGTGTCCATTAGAGGAGTACTTTAGATATTCAACAGAAATATTTTTTAGATGTAGCAATTTGGCTTCCTAGTACAGAAGAATATTGCATAGTATACAGTATGTTGGGAGGGGGGGGGGGGGTGATATGAACAAAATCTTATTTCACAAAATAACAATATAGTACAACTACGTTTGCTCCAAATAAGTTCTTTATGATATAAAAAAAATGTAAACCATAGATATTTCATAAATCTTGTCACCAGTGTCAATATCACAAAAATGTAATAATAAATTGATAAACAGATAGTATTGACAGAAATATTAGACTGCTGTCACTTTAAGAGCTGCCCAGATCCAGCATACTGTTGTCCTTCACTTAAGGCCTAAATGACTTTGTTTATTAGAAATCTTGCAAAGATGGGCATTTTGGCACATACAAGTGTGTGTAACCGTTGGCAAAAACCCGGTTCAGTACTCCAGCGCTCTACAAGCACCATCCTCACGTGCGTGCACCTCACAAATAGTGCTCAGAAAATAGTTCTCTTTTGCTGCTGATTGCATTTTAACAGCTTAAAATGACTTGTTTTTAAACCGTGATGCTTAAAAATGCAAGCAAATTACAAGTTTTTTTGTGACCACGTAGCACAGCAGCGTCAGGTGAGCATGTAACCGCGATAGACACAATAGCCCAAAATCTCAAACGGTTGGCAGATTTCCTCCAGTTAATCGTGTAAACTGTTATATCACCCACACCTAGTATTTGTATGTGAGTCACTCCTGCAGTCAAGTGAACAACAAAACACAGATCTGAAGTCCTTGACCCTAGTTTCACCTACAGAAATACACTGATTAAATGTGAATTAATTAGAAACATTGAGACACAAGAGCATATATTACAAATAAATAACTCTAATTAGTCTTTGGGTTTATTGCTACAATATCATTAGAAACCTGGATATTAGCTACTCACACCACACACTCTGCTGGCATTTTCATTAAACACATAAAACTTGAAGTTGTAGAAAACAACATAAATAAGCTATCTGGAGAATGGTTTATGGGCCGGCTGGAGCTCATGCTAACCTCTAAACTTCTCCAATAATAGTAGCTCGCTGTATGAGTGCAAGTCAGTTTCTTTTCCATCTTTTTCACCCAGTCAACTTCTCCCGCTGTACTAATTAATGAATGCTTAGTGTGGGTGCCCTTTCTATTGAGTCCCTTTAGTATAAACATAATTAATGCCCGGCCTCTTTTATGGAGGCTGTCATCAGTATTCATCCGCATCCCCCGGAGGAGGGCGCACTGAACCGCTGCCGCAGCCGGACCGGCTCGCCTCGGCAAAGCGACACTCGGAGCCCGAGTGAAAGGACCTGGGAATGCACACAAGTGGTATTTGTAAGCCGAGATCAAAAAGCATTTACCTTTAGATGTTTTCCTGTTATGAATATTCAATGGCCTTATTGAAATCTAATTTAGGTCTCCTTATCTCTGGGGGTTTTAATCAGTGCACATAGCCGGAGGGTAGATCTGATTGACAGCCAAACTTTAGTGAAAGACAGAGAGCTGGTGGAGGGGGGAACAGACACAGGGCATGGACAGAAACACACACAAAGAGAGAAAGCTGTGCACTTGTGTTTTTGGGGCACAAGATAAGGTGTAAAAATGCTGTTTTGAATGCAAACTGGTATCTGAACAACATGTTACCACAACACTGTTTAAAAGAATAGTTCACACAAAAATGTAAATTCTGTCATTCATTTCTCAACCTCATGTCGTTCCAAACCTGTAAGACCTTTGTTCATCTTCGGAACACAGTTTAAGATATTTTTGATGAAATCCAAAAGCTTTCTGACCTTGCATAGACAGCAAGGCTACTATCACGTCCAAGGCCCAGAAAGGTAATAAGAACATCATTAATAGTCCATGAGACATCTGTGGTTCAACCATAATTTAATGACGTTAAAAGAAAATACTTTGTGTGCAAACAAAACAAAAATAAGGACTTGATTCAATGATTTCTTCTCTTCCAGGTCAGTCTCCACCACCATTCACGAGAGAACCATGACATTTTTTTATTATTGGGTGAACTATCCCTTTAACAATAAAGCAATAGTTCACCACAAAATGAAAATGTCATTATTTATTCACTCTCATGTTGCCCATATTTCTTCCATTGAACAAAATGGTATTTTCAATGGTATTATTTCAGTATTTTAATTCAGACAGTGTATATTTCACATAAATTGACCTCATAGATCAAAATAGAAGATTCGTTCTGGCAATGATGGTTCCAATGAAGAACCTTTAACATCCATGGAAACTTCCATTGCACAAAAGGTTCTCTGTAGTGGATAACTATACTTGCTGAAACATTCAAGGAACCCACTGTTGCGAAAACCCTCTATTAGAACAATTATTTTTTAAGAGGTAACAGAAATTCTGATTCCACTTAAGAAAGAAAAATGAGCTGAAAGCACGAGCGTGAATAAATGATGACAACTTTTTTTGTCATCTAAAAGAAGCTCAGCTGTTTTACTGCTGCAAAGCTTTGCTGATAAGCTATGACACATTTTGAGCTAATGACTTACAGAGACTGCTTAGTTTGAAACAAGAGAATCAAATTTCCTTGCGTGATGAGCAGATAATCAACAAAGGAGAGGTCCACCAAAGCTCGGAGCTAATAAAGGTCTTTTGTTAGGAAGAAGTCTTCTTGTTCAGGTCTTAAGAACATACAGCACTATCACTCCTGCAGTTATAAAGCAGCCTCATCGATGAGCACAGCACAAATTAATTGAGTATTAAACACATTGTTGAGTGTGACCATTTGAGACCTTCTGCCTGGATGGAAAGATGGAGGGAGTTTTTTTTCTGAAGAGGGCAGCAAATGACGACTCCCTGCCAAAGCAATGCATCATATTGTTCTGTAAACAAACATTTGGCATTTGTTGCAGTTTGCATGAGTGTGTGTGTGTGTGTGTTAGTTTTTTTGTGTTCTTTCTGTCTGTTTCTTTCAATGATATCAGCACATAAAGTAGCATAACGGTATCATAATAGCTGGTCTGCGTGACTTATACTGTATGTCAAGTCTTGTGAAATCATATAATAGCTTGTATGTGAAATATTGTGATATTTTAACAGTTCACAGTTAATGAGGGAAGCTCGGTCAAATTTGTAAAGAAAGAATTTGTTTTGGGTGAGTCTTTTGTAACAAATGATGAATGATTTGTTCATAATATTCCACACATGATCCACAATTCCAGTCTCTCAATTAATGTTTTGTGACGCGAAAAGCTGCGTGTTCGGAAAAAAAACAATTTATCATGAAAACACATTTTGAACTTAAAACTGTCGCTTCCAGCTAAAATACGATTCCTTCATCCATAATATTGATTATTCCAGTCATCTCATCTGAATCAGGAGAGAAATATGCATAGATCAAGCACCATTTATGAGCAGAAACAGTTCTAAACAAATATGTTGGTAGATTTTGATGTGAGAGGACAACTGGAGATGGACTTTTTCCCTGGATTAAGTGTTATTATGGATTATGGTATTTTGTTCAGAAGCAGCCGTTTAAATATGAAATGCCTTAAAGATGAATAATCATGATTTTTTTTCTTACAAACAGCTTGACACAGGACATCATCTGATGGACTGGAGTTGTGTGGATTACTTGTGGATTATTGTAATGTTTTTATCAGCTGTCTGGGCTGGGCCGGACATTCTGACGGCACCCATTCACTGCAGAGGATCCATTGGTGAAATAATGCAAATTCTCCAAAACTGTAAAAACAAGCCCATCTTCATTTTGAATGGTCTGAGGGTGAGTATATTTCAGCAAACTGTAATTTTTGGGTAATTTAAGGGCCATTCTAGCACTGGTGTACTTACAGATCCAGTATGTTATTTATGTAAATTGCACTGAAATTACACTATGTTTTAATAGCGGTATACACAATAATATTATATTACCTGTCCGAAAAAAAAGAAAAAAAAGAAGCAGCAGCAGCTTAGGCAAGCAAGATAATAAAAGTTTCAGTGTGTGATTTTTGCTCTTTGCATTGCCAAATGGTATCTGATGGCGTTCATGAATATCTTGGACAGGCTTCATTAGGGCAATGAGAATGTTTTAAGTTCTTGCAACACCTCTTGATATGTTGTATGGGTGCTTCACTGACACTTCCTTATCATGGCGTGAGCGCAGGTGTGGGGTCCTGTCCCGGAGGGCTCCATTAAAATAGTGTCCCTCTCTGTGCCGAGCTGCAGGACAGTCTGTGTAACGCCGGCCATATGCTTACCAGGAGACCAACAGCTGACTGAGATAATTGACAGAAATCAACATATCTGGACGCACGCATGTGCATGCATTTGTGTGAGATGTGAGCGGGAGGAAATGATTGGCGATCAGCAACACCACAGGGAGCACAAAACAAAGTGATGTGGTAATTTAGTTAGTGGAGGGAGAGTTTAATGCCACAGGGCTCAGCCTTTAACAGAAGAGAAAGACAGAGAGTATACGAGCTCGGAGCTTTCTTCTGGTCATACAATATCTTTGTTCTGGTTTATTTATTTTGTGACTATATTTCCTATTCTTTTCTTCTTTTTTTGTGCTCAGGAGCCTGTAAAAATATTAATTTGTGTTCCAGTGCAATAACATGTACTCTTATGGATTTGATATCTATAATATAAATCATTTTTATTATGGAGAGGAAATAGTGCATGTGTTAGAATAATTAGCATGCAGATCAGGTCTGAGCTTGGGGGGAGGAGGGGGTGTATTATAAGAAGAGGACATTCGTAGAGACGACGACACAGTGACATTGTCATTAGCTTGAAGTTAATTAGTAATTAACAGCACTATTTCGCTCAGGCACATCTCCTGCTCCTCTGACAGGCTCTTTATTCCTCCATTGCGACGAAAACCAATAATGCGTGCAGGAGGCTGTTTCTCTGTCACTTCCCGCGTGAGTTAATTAAGGGCTTTGCCACGATCCTGAAGATATGTAAAAGCTGTGATATTATGGCATGTCACAACCAGCTGTGTTAAATTCAATAATATCCTCAAAACATACAGTGCCCTACCTCAGGTTTGCTGTTGATTAAATCCACCTAATCAAACTAATTAAACGATTTGTAATAGGGCAAATTATCATTTATATAATTTATATTTTTAAGATTAGATTGACAATAGATTTTCAATTACTGTTAAATGTCTATGTGAAACATCATCATCATCATCTTTACCAGTTATTTATTTATACAGAATGTAGTATTTAGTTACTATAATGGACTGGTTGTGGCATGTGGAATAAAAGCTGATGGATGTGTTAATATGTGTACACATGTGAAACAAAACCCAAACCTTATTTCTCCCCACTTCAACTGTATGTAGCAATGCAAGAGACCATGAGATCTTTCCATATACAAAACACTGGAGGATTCTTCTATTTATTCAGCCTTTTTTCTGAACACAATGACCTTTTCAATCACACTATATCTTTTCCAACGGAACTCAAATAACGTATGGTTTACACACACACACACACACACACACACAGAGAGAGAGATATATGTGTGTGTGGGTGTGTATGTATATATGTGTGTGTGTGTATTTATATTATTATAACATATTTAAATATATATTTTTTTAATATTTATATTTTGTAATCTTATTTAAATATATGAAATATTATATATTACATTTCTAATATTTTAATTTAAACTTTTTGTGAATAGTTTGTCACAATTTTTTACTTTGTCATAAATATGTTTGATCTCATAATATTCATCTGTCACACAATTTTTTTAATCTCACAATTTCAATTAGTTTTTGACAAATTTGGACTTTTAACCTCTTAGTATGTCATACTTTCAACTTTTTATATCATAATCAATACTTGTTAATCTCATAATTGTGATTATGTATAGTATAGGCTTCCATATATTTACCTTGATTTTTCTTTATTTTTGTCACAAATATATAAAAAATGTAAACTTAACTAAGAATTGTTGAAATGACACAATAATGATAATTTATGTAAAATGAAAACATAAATTTCAGACAATGCATTTTTAATTTAAACACTTCTGATAATTCTAGTTCATTCATTCCATTCTTCATTTATTTATTTTGTAATCATATTTGTACTATGGATTTTCATTGTGTGACAGGAGAATGCAACACTGTGAACTATTGTCTGCACATACGCGCACACACAAACAAACATGCATGCACACATCAGCAGAGATCTGGATGTTGTCTCCCATCACTCAGATGATCTGGACATTAACCGGATCAGACTCTGAGAGCCTGGGGACGTTATTCTCTGCAGTACTCTCAGGTATATATACGTGCTTCAAAGTGAGGAAACACCCAATGAATACTGGTGCGACAGTAACTAAATGCTCTTTTCATTACTAAACATTCGGTGACCTGAATTACTGAATGGCACATTCCACAAAAACAGTATTTTATACTGACAACTTCTAGATATATTGGATAAACTATTACCAAATAAAATGAACCTAACATGAAATCTAAATAACATGTTCTCTTGAGCCTATAGATCCTTCCTGGAGCCGCATGGAGCACCTCTCATCTTCAGGTGTGATGACACAGTGTCGCCCACTTTGCCCCAGGCCCCTAATCTCACCCCAAATCCCACCGCCACGGTAAGCGGCATCGCCATCTGTCTCTATGGTAACCCGAAAGAGTCCCGTGAGAGGGGTGACGGATGCCTGGCACACACACACATTGCCAACTCACCAGCACGGCACGCAGCGACCTGCCATATGGTGCCACCCCATATATCTAGCGACAGAAGCGAGGAAGACCTGCATGTCCATCCATGCTGATATAGCTCTGGAATTACGACAGCAGTGTGAACGACTAGTTGCCACAATATGGCTCTAAAAGATTCATTAGCGCACTAGGCTTTCCAATACAGGCTACTTGCAGGCGTATATTTCAGCTGCTCAGAATAATGAGGTCTGTGAAAGTGTCTGTTAATATATGTAGATGATCAGAACTGAAGTATACTAAAGAGGGTGTGTGGAAGTTGGTGAAGTTTCCAGACTGGAAACTGAGGTGTAATGATGCTAGAGTCGGGAGGTGGCAGCCATGACACTTCATTTAAACGCACACATATGCCCACCCTCGCACTTTCAATTACGCACATAAAGGCCTCTTTTCAGTATTTCAATCTCTGTGCCAGACACAATTAGAGGACTGTAAACCTTTAAGTGAGGTAGGCCTGCTACACCACACTATGTCCTGGACTCTGCTGCCCTCTGGTGGTGTGGCTCTCAGTGCAACTTCAACATGTCTGCAATCGCCCTGAAGAAGGTCTGAACCTGCACACGTTTCCCTTGAAAACATACTTTTATATTTCAGCAAAATACACTTACAGATACAAAATACATAATTTTGAATGTTTTACAAGCAAAATGGATTGGTTCAGTTTTCAGTAAAACATTTTGACTATTTCATTAATTTCTATAGGACTTCTTTTTAATGTCATAATTATGATTTACTCATATTCTCTTATGTAGCTAAAATGAGCTTCCATTATTTATCTTGATTTTTTTTTTTTTCATTTTTATCTCAGATTTCCTCTCAAGCTCTGACACGGTTGTCTTCTTGGTAAAGTTATTAAAGTATGATAAATTTTTGTTAACCAATAGTTTAGCTAGTCGTTGAGGAATTTATGGCACAACTAAATAACAGTCATAACTTACTTAAAAATTATTCAAAAAAATAAACTAAAAAGAAAGAGAAAAGAAATGATGTTGCGCATTAACATCATCTCTTGGCTCACTTTGTTGAGGTGTAAATTAAAACAGCATTTTCCACTTGATTAAAATATACTTTTATATTTCAGCAAAATATGCTTACAAATACAGAATACTGCATTTACATTGTTTACATTTCTTTTTAATGTGACATTTGTCTTGAAAGAAAGGTCACAGTATGCATTGATTCAGTTTTCTGTGAAACATATCTTTCAACCTCAATTCAGGATGCAATGACACTGCAGTTATTCACAGATCATCTACCATGTTTACTAGTCTCCAGTAAAATAATAATTATAAGGAATGACGCAAGCATAATAAATATGCAGAATTTCTTCATCGCTACACTAAAGCAAGTTATTGTCAGCTGTGATAATGAAACAAATCCCACAATCATAAATCAGTTATGCAGAACAGTCTATTGTAAACCATTAACACTTTAAAAATCAAATTAAACAGCCATAAATGGAATGGAACAATATTTATGCGAGATGGCATTTCTATAAAGCTGCATCAGTCAAAACAAGATCAGAATCCAGAGAAAAAAAAATACAATATGAATTAAGAAAGCAAAGATCATGTATGCATTTTCAATCTAATCTCTAAATTAGGTATAAATCAAATATAAAAGTATTCTGAAATATTGTCAACTGCATATACTACACAGTGATATCTAATCTATGTATAAAGTAACATTTTAATCACAAATAACCTTTGTGAACATATTTCTTGTGATTTTATGTACTCATGTACTGGGGAAAATACAATTTCCTCGAGTTCCATGCAGAGAACAGTGTTATATAACAATTCAAGTCTTTTTATTTTGTTTGTTTCTTTGCAAATCTGTCATGATCTTCCTTGCAATATACCTGCAATAACAGCAGAAATATGTTGCTGATTCGATGCACACCGAAACAAAACCATTAAAGCGCAGCTAAGCCTCCTAGGCCTTGCTTTTCCTTCAGTTTCTTTAAGTAACTAAACAGTAACATTTTATTTTACTCTGAGAAATAGATTTACGGCACAATTTATGACTTTTGAGATCGGAAATGTTTGAGTTTTTGATTTATGGTACATTATACACTCACAGGTTAAATATTTAAATAAGTTGCATGAATTGCATTGAAATATTCTTGAGTTGGATATAATGTTGTCTTTTCTCTACATAATAAAGCTTCTCACCATAATACATTCATTTCATTGTGCAACATCTTGGTCCAAGCAAAATGACCCACAGAGAGGTCTCTAACGATTAAAGATCAGAAAGCGTTCTCAACAGCAGACAGCTGAGACAAAGAAAACGCTTTAAAGGATCAGCCAATGACAAGATGACCTAGCACATGTTTCATCTAATGACAGTAACGCTCTCCAAACTGCTACAAACTCTAATTCTGCGGTAACAAACTCTAATCTCGATCACACTCACAGTGTGAAAAACAGCTGAGATGTCTGAGACGAGGTATTTTAAAATGTCACGCGATGCCATAACACTGTCAATACTCAATATTTTGGTCTTCATCTGGTTAAATGGACGGTGTATTGCAGTTATTCTGAACTGCTTTGGTCGCAGTAATGATGATATTAAAGCAACTGCTACCATAAATCAACACAAGTGCTACAGGGTAAAATAGAAATGAATGAACGCAAAATATTCAGTAACACACTTCATACTGTGGCTCCTAATGACCTTTAACAGATCTCATCCAGCTTCTCCTAGATTCTCTTCAGCCAAACAGATAATAAAACAGTCTCTGAAGAACCAGTGACTGCTTCAGAAAGGTTTCTGTCAGAGTCTGCTCTGCTCCCGTCATCTGTGCTCTCAGATGTGGATGTTGTGGTAACGGCCCTTCGCTAGATCTATGTCCACTCTGCGGGCTTCTGCAAAGCTTAAAAATGTTCCTAAACCCAACAGGTTCACTACAGTGATGAGCCCAAAAACTGACGCCCAGGAGCCAGTGGTCTCGATCAGATACCCCGAGAAATACACCATGATGACCCCTAACAAACACACACAAACACGCAACAGCATTAACACATACAGCACACTAACAATCCTCCTGAAAACTGACATGGAGTGCTTGTTATCTCTTTGTTGTTTGATTTATATCAAATTTACATTTATAAAATATCAACGCGTTATACTATTCTTACCTGTAAATGCTCCACAGGTATTCATTACTCCTGAAAGAAAAAAAAAATGTTTGTTTTACAATTTAGTAAAGAAAAGAAAATAATGAGACTTGTTATATTTACGGACTGTCATATTGATCACTGTAAAACTACAATAAATCTGTGCACACCAAAAATGATAATCCTAAAAATGACTATAACAACAAAGTTTGAAGAAATTGTCCACACCACAGATACAACGATAATGAGAAAGAGGGAAGTTGACTAATTCTAATTCTAAAATATTTAAAAAGAAACAATGAAACTTAGAAAAATGTTATACTAGTATAACCCTGGCTACAATCAGTTTCAGAGCTGATGAACAATTAATCCACTGACAGCCAATCCAAAATAACCTTCCTACTGATGCATGCACTTTTATAAACAATGTTATTGTCCACTGGTGTCAAAGCTAATATGGTTATCCTCAAGTGTGCAATCAGAGTTTGGGTTAAATGCTACATACCAAACAGAGCCCCCGCACAGGATGGAGCGAGATCCTGAACGTTCACTGAAACCCCACTAGAGAGAGACACAATTACATTTCCACATTTACATTCATGCATTCGGCAGACACTTTATTTGACCTGGAAATCAAGCCATGACCTTGCACCTAGCACCATGCTCTACTGTTTTATCAATGCATGTGTAAGCAGTGAGTGACAATACCTGTGGCTGAATGTGGTGAGGCCCATAGTAGCAGACACGAAAGCCACAGCTGTGGGGAAGGTAGTGGTCCAACACAGAAACAGAGTAAACACACTGGAGACGCCCATAGAGAAGAACTGAAAACACAGTAATACATATTATATTCACTGTCTCTGAAAGAAATTAATACTTTTATACGACAGAGATGCATTAAATAGTTCACAAGTGACAGTAAAGACAATTATTGTTACAAAAGACTTCAATTTCAAATAAATGCTGCTGTTTTGGACTTTCTCAAAGAATCCGGAAAATATATTACAGCTTCTACAAAACTTTTAAGCAGCACAACTGTTGATGATAATAAGAAGTGTTTCTTGAGCAGCATATCATGTGACATTGAAGACTGGAGTAATAATGCTGAAAATGTAGCTTTGCAATGAATGAATAAATTCTAATATAATATTTTAGTATTCCAAAGCACTACTGTTTTTTTAACTATATTTTCTGATCAAATTAATGCAGCGTTGGTGCACATAAAGAGTGTGTATATTTCAAACATACCTGCATGAGTTTTCTAACTGACGCAGTATCAAACCCTTTAAAAGACAAAGAAAGGAGCGAGAGTATTAGTGTGGCAGACGAGGAACATTTAACAGTTTTATAAGTCACTTGCAACCATGTAGACTTGACATTTACAACAGCGTAAAACTCAAACAGACTCGTAACATTGGTGGGAAAGAGCAAAGTCATGACAGAACAATGATTACAGAGTGACACTAAGGAACAGAGGATATTTAATTGCCTTTCTAATTGTCTAACAAGCCACGAACATGAGGAACAGCGAGTGTATTTGTGTAGCATGTGCGGTTTCGTACCCTGACTGATTAGATGGTCTGAAAGGCAGCCACTAAACAGGGAAGAAGGGATGGCCACAAACCATGGGATCACGTTAAACACCCAACCCTGAGGAAACACACATGCAGACATACACAGGAACAGGCAATGAACAACAGGCGAGTCCAATGCATGTGAATCAAACACACACTCTGATCTGATCTGATGCGATGCCCCCTGCTGGAGTTCAACCACAACAGCATCATACTAACATCACCAGCTCGCTCTCCTTCACAGATATTAATTACTGGAGACTGTTTTTCTCACATAGAAGGAGAGAGATCTCAGTATACAGACCGACACAGATCATGTTCTCACACACTGTTTGGAAGAGCGTAGTTCAGCTTACCTTGGCATCAGGGAAGGTGTCCTTGAAAAACGTTGGCAGCCATGACAGCAGTGTGAAGAAGGTGCTAGCGGTGCACAAGTGTGTAATAATAACGGCGCTGAAATTCAGAGAAGAGCATTTAGATTTGAAATCAATGTCACCAACACAGCATGTCAGGAAAAAACCCACTGCAGGTGCATTCGGTCATTCTCTCATCATTCATTTCTCTCATCTTTTAAAAATAAATATATTGTAATTTAGAGTAGACCGACTCTAGTCATATAGGTAGGCTAATAAAAACGGTTTTATTTTAAATATCTCTTTAATGGAGATAAGGTCAAGTCATATGGGTGCCGCCATAATGCGATCACTTGAACAAAAACTAAAATTGGTGGAAAATGAGAATGTGAAACCCCCATATCTAGAGACTTATGCTTGTTGAATAAATCAATCTAGACTAATAGAGCGTTTCTACAATGGCATCAGTAATAAAATATCCTGGATCCACTGGACACTGGATGTCAATCTACAGGATTTTATATTATACTGTATAATTAATATAACAATAATTATTTCTCAAATTAAAAATGAAAGTGGGTAATTTAAGAATACAAAAAAGGAATCTAGTTATGAGTCTTGCTATGTTTATACTTGCACACTTGCTTATTATTGTAACAAACTTTCAGAGAAATGCTTTTTACATATCGAAAGAAATGAAAGAGTTGTCAGAAGCTTAGTGATGGTACCGTTGAAGTCACGTGACCTTAGTGTATGTTTATAGCTGACTTTTAGCTTTTTACTGTATTTAGGCTTCAGAAATCATCAGTTGTGTTCATTTGTAAAGATTACCATGATGAAAAAATTTATAAGAATCAAAAACATTTGTTGGTCTGCAATAATCCAAAAGCCAATGGAAAAATCCTATTGAGTTTTGTCAGGGGAATCGGAGTGATGCGTATTTCTGGACTGGCCTACAAAAATAGATCATCACTGCAGCAATCTTCTGCTTCAATAACAATATATGTAACAATAATTACAGCTAAAGCACTCCCTCTAAAGCACACTCAAGCATAATTATCTACTTTTATCATCTTCTTTTCCTGACTAAAATGTTACAAAAACATCCACGTTGTGTGCTGTCAGAAACACTCTGCCATGTTTAGCTGACGGGACAGAGTACTGTGTTACTGTTTCTGAGTGCTCTAAATATAGACAGACACAGAACGGATGTGAATCAAGCTTTTATGGGAGCTCAGTAAAGACCCTTTGATCATGCTCTCTCTCTCTTACACACACACACACACACACACTCAGTATTCAGGTGCTAATCTCACCACACAGCTGGCTGTCTGAAGAGACGCAGCCAGTTTCTCCTGGACAATTTGGACTGGGTCCCAGAGCTGCCCAGAGACTCCAGTGTGATGATGGGACCTGACAAACACAAGCACAATCAGTTTTTAAACAAACAGTTGAACACCTGTTAAGGAAGAAATAACAGCACAGCTGGTCTCTACGGCACCTCAAATACTTAAGTATCACTGAAATATATATATATATATATAAAATCGGAAAAGTCGCACCCAAGTATAAGTCGCATCAATCCAAAAATGCGTCATGACGAGGAAAAAACATATATCGCATATGTTCGTATATAGTCACATTCATTTAGAACCAAGAACCACGAGAAAACAATACCTTCTACAGCCGTGAGAGGGCGCTCTGTGTTTTCAGTGTAGACTACAGGAGCATAGAGCGCCCTCTGGTGGCTGGAGACGGTAATGTTTTCTCTTAGTTCATTTCTCTCGGTTCATGTCTAATTAATTTTGATAAATAAGTCGCACCTGACTATAAGTCGAAGGACCAGCCAAACTATGAAAAAAAGTGTGACTTATAGTCCGGAAAATACGGTATATATAGACACACACGTTTTATATATATTGTTTTCTGTTTCATAACATAAAACACAACAAACTGAGACAGACTAAATCCAGAAGAACTGTGGCAATGTCTCCAAGATGCTTCAAGAGTCCTACCTGCAAAGCTACCCGAAAAGCAATGTGCAAGTGCACCCATGACAAAAACTGCTTTGAATGCAAAGGATGGTCACATTGGAATGTGTGCTGCTCTTAAGTTAATTTATTGCATCTGCACTGCCACTTTAATTTTTTTTTCATGTAGTTCTGCAACACTACAAATGACATTTTATTTAGACACTGCTCTACCCCAATAATCTTATATTAGAACCTCAGGACTACTTATAACTCTTAACACAGTCTACCCCATTGTATCTGTTACTGCTACATATGTTTATGTAATGCTCTGTCCGAGTCTGTTCTGCCTATGGTCACTGAAGTCACTCAAAATCTCAGTGCCCTCCACGTATGGATGTCTATTAATGTCCTGTTATTGTCACTTTATGTCTGAGCCTCGTCACAAGCATTTCAATGCTCAGTTTTCCCCAGTGTTAACTATGCAAATGATAAATGAGAGGCTCTCTCTCTCTATCTCTCACCAAATGTTGATTTAATTTGGTTAATTGAA
Source organism: Carassius auratus (assembly GCF_003368295.1). Taxonomy (NCBI): domain Eukaryota; kingdom Metazoa; phylum Chordata; class Actinopteri; order Cypriniformes; family Cyprinidae; genus Carassius; species Carassius auratus. Next base: position 8,036,741 of record NC_039265.1, on the reverse strand, counting down.
AAAAATTTTTTTTTGAAAGCATCCTCATTCCACAGCATTTACACAGCATTTATTAGTGCCTAAAAC